>NW_025727758.1:1966818-2078410 GCF_021461385.2 Schistocerca piceifrons
AGGGAGGTTCAAATCATTGAAAGTAGAGTGTCAGTCCTCTTGTACTTATGTCGGTATTGTGCTTTTTGTATTCAATTCGGATGCAATTTCTGTGTTTCATCGTCAATAAGAATGTCCAAGGGATACAGTAAAACTGAAGTGAAGCATCCGAATCTGAAACTGGACTCACAGGAGAGGTTCAAATCATTGAAAGTTAGAGTGTCAGTCCTCTTGTACTTAAGTCGGCATTGTGCCTTTTGTATTAAATTCGGATGCAATTTCTGTGTTTCATCGTCAATAAGAAAGTCCAAGGGATACAGCAAACCTTAAGTGAAGCATCGGAATCTATAACTGGTCTCACAGGAGAGGTCCGAATCATAGAAAGTGAGAGTGTCAGTCCCCTTGTACTTACGTCGGCATTGTGAATTTTGTTTTAATTTCGGATGCAATTTCTGTGTTTCATCGTCAATATGAAGGTCCAAAGGAAACAGTAAACCTGAAGTGAACCATCGGAATCTAAAACTGGACTCACAGGAGAGGTTCAAATCATAGAGAGTGAGAGTGTCAGTCCTCTTGTACTTAAGTCGGCATTGTGCGTTTTGTATTAAATTCGGATGCAATTTCTGTGTTTCATTATCAATAAGAAGGTCCAAGGGATACAGTAAACCTGAAGTGAAGCATCGGAATTTAAAACTGGACTCACAGGAGAGGTTCAAATCATAGAAAGTGAGAGTGTCAGTCCTGTTGTACTTAAGTCGGAATTGTGCCTTTTGTATAAATTCGGATGCAATTTCTGTGTTTCATCGTCAATAAGAAGGTCCCATGGGATACAGTAAACCTGAAGTGAATCATTGGAATCTAAAACTGGACTCACAGGAGAGGTCCAAACCATAGAAAGTTAGAGTGTCAGTCCTCTTGTACATAAGTCGGCATTGTGCGTTTTGTATTAAATTCGAATGCAATTTCTGTGTTTCATCGTCAATAAGAAGGTCCAAGGGATACAGTATACCTGAAGTGAAGCATCGGAATCTAAAACTGGACTCACAGGAGAGGTTCAAATCATAGAAAGTTAGACTGTCAGTCCTCTTGAACTTAAGTTGGCATTGTACCTTTTGAATTTAATTCCGATGCAATTTCTGTGTTTCATCGTCAATAAGAAGGTCCAAGGTATACAGTAAACCTGACGTGAACCATCGGAATCTAAAGCTGGGCTCACAGGAGAGGTTCAAATCATTGAAAGTGAGAGTGTCAGTCCTCTTGTACTTAAGTCGGCATTGTGCGTTTTGTATTAAATTCGGATGCAATTTCTGTGTTTCATCGTCAATAAGAAGGTCCAAGGGATACAGTAAACCTGAAGTGAAGCATCGGAATCTAAAACTGGACTCACAGGAGAGGTTCAAATCATAGAAAGTGAGAGTGTCAGTCCTGTTGTACTTAAGTCGGCATTGTGCCTTTTGCATAAATTCGGATGCAATTTCTGTGTTTCATCGTCAATAAGAATGTCCAAGGGATACAGTAAAACTGAAGTGAAGCATCCGAATCTAAAACTGCACTCACAGGAGAGGTTCAAATCATAGGAAGTTCGGACGTCAGTCGTCTTGTGCTTACGTCGGCATTGGGCCTTTTGTATTAAATTCGGATGCAATTTCTGTGTTCCATCGTCAATAAGACGGTCCAAGGGGTACAGTAGACCTGAAGTGAAGCATCGGAATCTGAAACTGGACTCTCAGGAGAGGTTCAAATCATTGAAAGTTAGAGTGTCAGTCCTCTTGTACTTAAGTCGGCATTGTACCTTTTGAATTTAATTCCGATGCAATTTCTGTGTTTCATCGTCAATAAGAAGGTACAAGGTATACAGTAAACCTGAAGTGAACCATCGGAATCTAAAACTGGACTCACAGGAGAGGTTCAAAACATTGAAAGTGAGAGTGTCTGTCCTCTTGTACTTAAGTCGGCATTGTGCGTTTTGTATTAAATTCGGATGCAATATCTGTGTTTCATCGTCAATAAGAAGGTCCAAGAGATACAGTAAACCTGAAGTGAAGCATCGGAATCTAAAACTGGACTCACAGGTGAGGTTCAAATCATAGAAAGTGAGAGTGTCAGTCCTCTTGTACTTAAGTCGGCATTGTGCCTTTTGTATTAAATTCGGATACAATTTCTGTGTTTCATCGTCAATAAGAAGGTCCAAGGGATACAGAAAACCTGAAGTAAAGCATCGGAATCAAAAACTGCACTCACAGGTGAGGTTCATATCATTGAAAGTTAGAGTGTCAAACCTCTTATACTTAAGTCGGCATTGTGCCTTTTTTATTAAATGCGGATCCAATTTCTGTGTTTCATCGTCAATAAGAAAGTCCAAGGGATACAGTAAACCTGAAGTGAAGCATCGGAATCTAAAACTGGACTCACAGGAGAGGTTCAAATCATAGAAAGTGAGAGTGTCAGTCCTCTTGTACTTTCGTCGGCATTGTGCCTTTGTATTAAATTCTGATGCAGTTGCTGTGTTTCATTGTCAATAAGAAGGTGCGTGGTTTACAGTACACCTGAAGTGAACCATCGGAATCTAATACTTGACTCATAGGAGGGGTTCAAATAATAGAAAGTGAGCTTGTTAGTCCTCTTGTACTTAAGTCGGCATTGTGCCTTTTGTATTAAATTCGGATGCAATTTCTGTAATTCATCGTAAATAAGAAGGTCCAAGGGATACAGTAAACCTAAAGTGAAGCAACGGAATCTAAAAGTGGACTCACGGAAGAGGTTCAAATAATAGAAAGTAAGAGTGTCAGTCCTCTTGTACTTAAGTCGGCATTATGCCTTTTGAATTTAATTCCGATGCAATTTCTGTGTTTCATCGTCAATAAGAAGGTGCAAGGTATACATTAAACCTGAAGTGAAGCATTGGAATCTTAAACTGGACTCACAGGAGGGGTTCAAATCATAGAAAGTTAGCGTGTCAGTCCTCTTGTACTTAAGTCGGCATTGTGCCGTTTGTATTAAATTCGGATGCAATTTCTGTGTTTCATCGTCAATTAGAAGGTCAAAGGGGTACAGTAGACCTGAAGTGAAGCATCGGAATCTGAAACTGGACTCACAGGAGAGGTTCAAATCATTGAAAGTTAGAGTGTCAGTCCTCTTGTACTTAAGTCGGTATTGTGCCTTTTGTGTTAAATTCGGATGCATTTTCTGTGTTTCATCGTCAATAAGAAAGTCCAAGGGATACAGCAAACCTTAAGTGAAGCATCGGAATCTATAACTGGTCTCACAGGAGAGGTTCGAATCATAGAAAGTGAGAGTGTCAGTCCCCTTGTACTTACGTCGGCATTGTGAATTTTGTATTAATTTCGGATGCAATTTCTGTGTTTCATCGTCAATATGAAGGTCCAAAGGATACAGTAAACCTGAAGTGAACCATCGGAATCTAAAACTGGACTCACAGGAGAGGTTCAAATCATAGAGAGTGAGAGTGTCAGTCCTCTTGTACTTAAGTCGGCATTGTGCGTTTTGTATTAAATTCGGATGCAATTTCTGTGTTTCATTGTCAATAAGAAGGTCCAAGGGATACAGTAAACCTGAAGTGAAGCATCGGAATTTAAAACTGGACTCACAGGAGAGGTTCAAATCATAGAAAGTGAGAGTGTCAGTCCTGTTGTACTTAAGTCGGAATTGTGCCTTTTGTATAAATTCGGATGCAATTTCTGTGTTTCATCGTCAATAAGAAGGTCCATGGGATACAGTAAACCTGAAGTGAATCATTGGAATCTAAAACTGGACTCACAGGAGAGGTCCAAACCATAGAAAGTTAGAGTGTCAGTCCTCTTGTTTTTAAGTCGGCATTGTGCGTTTTGTATTAAATTCGAATGCAATTTCTGTGTTTATCGTCAATAAGAAGGTCCAAGGGATACAGTAAACCTGAAATAAAGCTTCGGAATCAAAAACTGGACTCACAGGAGAGGTTCATATCATTGAAAGTTAGAGTGTCAGACCTCTTGTACTTAAGTCGGCATTGTGCCTTTTGTATTAAATGCGGATCTAATTTCTGTGTTTCATCGTCAATAAGAAAGTCTACGGGATACAGTAAACCTGAAGAGAAGCATCGGAATCTAAAACTGTACTCACAGGAGAGTTTCAAATCATAGAAATTTAGAGTGTCAGTCCTTTTGTACATAAGTCGGCATTGTGCCTTTTGAATTAAATTCGGATGCCATTTCTGTGTTTCATCGTCAATAAGAAGGTCCAAGAGATACAGTAAACCTGAAGTGAAGCATCGGAATCTAAAACTGGACTCACAGGAGAGGTTCAAATCATAAAAAGTGACAGTGTCAGTCCTCTTGTACTTAAGTCGGCATTGTGCCTTTGTATTACATTCGGATGCAGTTGCTGTGCTTCATCGTCAATAAGAAGGTGCATGGTATACAGTACACCTGAAGTGAACCATCGGAATCTAATACTTGACTCACAGGTGGGGTTCAAATCATAGAAAGTGAGAGTGTTAGTCCTCTTGTACTTAAGTCGGCATTGTGCCTTTTGTATTAAATTCGGATGCAATTTCTGTAATTCATCGTCAATAAGAAGGTCCAAGGGATACAGTAAACCTAAAGTGAAGCATCGGAAACTAAACGTGGACTCACAGGAGTGGTTCAAATAATAGAAAATAAGAGTGTCAGACCTCTTGTACTTAAGTCGGCATTATGCCTTTTGAATTTAATTCCGATGCAATTTCTGTGTTTCATCGTCAATAAGAAGGTGCAAGGTATACATTAAACCTGACGTGAAGCATTGGAATCTAAAACTGGACTCACAGGAGGGGTTCAAATCATAGAAAGTTAGAGAGTCAGTCCTCTTGTACTTAAGTCGGCATTGTGCCTTTTGTATTAAATTCGGATGCAATTTCTGTGTTTCATCGTCAATAAGAATGTCCAAGGGATACAGAAAAACTGAAGTGAAGCATCGGAATCTAAAACTGGACTCACAGGGGAGGTTCAAATCATTGAAAGTAGAGTGTCAGTCCTCTTGTACTTATGTCGGTATTGTGCTTTTTGTATTCAATTCGGATGCAATTTCTGTGTTTCATCGTCAATAAGAATGTCCAAGGGATACAGTAAAACTGAAGTGAAGCATCCGAATCTGAAACTGGACTCACAGGAGAGGTTCAAATCATTGAAAGTTAGAGTGTCAGTCCTCTTGTACTTAAGTCGGCATTGTGCCTTTTGTATTAAATTCGGATGCAATTTCTGTGTTTCATCGTCAATAAGAAAGTCCAAGGGATACAGCAAACCTTAAGTGAAGCATCGGAATCTATAACTGGTCTCACAGGAGAGGTTCGAATCATAGAAAGTGAGAGTGTCAGTCCCCTTGTACTTACGTCGGCATTGTGAATTTTGTATTAATTTCGGATGCAATTTCTGTGTTTCATCGTCAATATGAAGGTCCAAAGGAAACAGTAAACCTGAAGTGAACCATCGGAATCTAAAACTGGACTCACAGGAGAGGTTCAAATCATAGAGAGTGAGAGTGTCAGTCCTCTTGTACATAAGTCGGCATTGTGCGTTTTGTATTAAATTCGGATGCAATTTCTGTGTTTCATTATCAATAAGAAGGTCCAAGGGATACAGTAAACCTGAAGTGAAGCATCGGAATTTAAAACTGGACTCACAGGAGAGGTTCAAATCATAGAAAGTGAGAGTGTCAGTCCTGTTGTACTTAAGTCGGAATTGTGCCTTTTGTATAAATTCGGATGCAATTTCTGTGTTTCATCGTCAATAAGAAGGTCCATGGGATACAGTAAACCTGAAGTGAATCATTGGAATCTAAAACTGGACTCACAGGAGAGGTCCAAACCATAGAAAGTTAGAGTGTCAGTCCTCTTGTACATAAGTCGGCATTGTGCGTTTTGTATTAAATTCGAATGCAATTTCTGTGTTTCATCGTCAATAAGAAGGTCCAAGGGATACAGTAAACCTGAAGTGAAGCATCGGAATCTAAAACTGGACTCACAGGAGAGGTTCAAATCATAGAAAGTTAGACTGTCAGTCCTCTTGAACTTAAGTTGGCATTGTACCTTTTGAATTTAATTCCGATGCAATTTCTGTGTTTCATCGTCAATAAGAAGGTCCAAGGTATACAGTAAACCTGACGTGAACCATCGGAATCTAAAGCTGGGCTCACAGGAGAGGTTCAAATCATTGAAAGTGAGAGTGTCAGTCCTCTTGTACTTAAGTCGGCATTGTGCGTTTTGTATTAAATTCGGATGCAATTTCTGTGTTTCATCGTCAATAAGAAGGTCCAAGGGATACAGTAAACCTGAAGTGAAGCATCGGAATCTAAAACTGGACTCACAGGAGAGGTTCAAATCATAGAAAGTGAGAGTGTCAGTCCTGTTGTACTTAAGTCGGCATTGTGCCTTTTGCATAAATTCGGATGCAATTTCTGTGTTTCATCGTCAATAAGAATGTCCAAGGGATACAGTAAAACTGAAGTGAAGCATCCAAATCTAAAACTGCACTCACAGGAGAGGTTCAAATCATAGGAAGTTCGGACGTCAGTCGTCTTGTGCTTACGTCGGCATTGGGCCTTTTGTATTAAATTCGGATGCAATTTCTGTGTTCCATCGTCAATAAGACGGTCCAAGGGGTACAGTAGACCTGAAGTGAAGCATCGGAATCTGAAACTGGACTCTCAGGAGAGGTTCAAATCATTGAAAGTTAGAGTGTCAGTCCTCTTGTACTTAAGTCGGCATTGTACCTTTTGAATTTAATTCCGATGCAATTTCTGTGTTTCATCGTCAATAAGAAGGTACAAGGTATACAGTAAACCTGAAGTGAACCATCGGAATCTAAAACTGGACTCACAGGAGAGGTTCAAAACATTGAAAGTGAGAGTGTCTGTCCTCTTGTACTTAAGTCGGCATTGTGCGTTTTGTATTAAATTCGGATGCAATTTCTGTGTTTCATCGTCAATAAGAAGGTCCAAGAGATACAGTAAACCTGAAGTGAAGCATCGGAATCTAAAACTGGACTCACAGGTGAGGTTCAAATCATAGAAAGTGAGAGTGTCAGTCCTCTTGTACTTAAGTCGGCATTGTGCCTTTTGTATTAAATTCGGATACAATTTCTGTGTTTCATCGTCAATAAGAAGGTCCAAGGGATACAGAAAACCTGAAGTAAAGCATCGGAATCAAAAACTGCACTCACAGGTGAGGTTCATATCATTGAAAGTTAGAGTGTCAAACCTCTTATACTTAAGTCGGCATTGTGCCTTTTTTATTAAATGCGGATCCAATTTCTGTGTTTCATCGTCAATAAGAAAGTCCAAGGGATACAGTAAACCTGAAGTGAAGCATCGGAATCTAAAACTGGACTCACAGGAGAGGTTCAAATCATAGAAAGTGAGAGTGTCAGTCCTCTTGTACTTTCGTCGGCATTGTGCCTTTGTATTAAATTCGGATGCAGTTGCTGTGTTTCATCGTCAATAAGAAGGTGCGTGGTATACAGTACACCTGAAGTGAACCATCGGAATCTAATACTTGACTCATAGGAGGGGTTCAAATAATAGAAAGTGAGCTTGTTAGTCCTCTTGTACTTAAGTCGGCATTGTGCCTTTTGTATTAAATTCGGATGCAATTTCTGTAATTCATCGTAAATAAGAAGGTCCAAGGGATACAGTAAACCTAAAGTGAAGCAACAGAATCTAAAAGTGGACTCACGGAAGAGGTTCAAATAATAGAAAGTAAGAGTGTCAGTCCTCTTGTACTTAAGTCGGCATTATGCCTTTTGAATTTAATTCCGATGCAATTTCTGTGTTTCATCGTCAATAAGAAGGTGCAAGGTATACATTAAACCTGAAGTGAAGCATTGGAATCTAAAACTGGACTCACAGGAGGGGTTCAATCATAGAAAGTTAGAGTGTCAGTCCTCTTGTACTTAAGTCGGCATTGTGCCGTTTGTATTAAATTCGGATGCAATTTCTGTGTTTCGTCGTCAATAAGAGGGTCCAAAGGATACAGTAAACGTGAAGTAAAGCATCGGAATCTAAAACTGGACTCACAGGAGAGGTTCTAATCATAGAAAGTTAGAGAGTGTCAGTCCTCTTGTACTTAAGTCGGTATTGTGCCTTTTGTATTAAATTTGGATGCATTATCTGTGCTTCATCGTCAATAAGAAGGTGCAAGGTATACAGTAAACCTGAAGTGAAGCATCGGAATCTAAAACTGGACTCACAGGAAAGGTTCAAATCATAGAAAGTGAGAGTGTCAGTCTTCTTGTACTTAAGTCGGCATTGTGCTTTTTGTAATAAATTCTGATGCAATTTCTGTGTTTCATCGTCAATAAGACGGTCCAAGGGATACAGTAAACCTGAAGTGAAGCATCGGAATCTAACTCTGGACCCACAGGAGAGGTACAAATCATAGAAAGTTAGAGTGTCAGTCCTCTTGTACTTAAATCGGCAATGTGCCATTTGTATTGAATTCGGATGCAATATCTGTGTTCCATCGTCAATAAGAAGGTGTAAGGTATACTGTAAACCTGAAGTGAAGCATCGGAATCTAAACCTGGACTCACAGGAGAGGTTCAAATCATAGAAAGTGATAGTGTAAGTCCTCTTGTACTTAAGTCGGCATTGTGCCTTTTGTATTAAATTCGGATGCAATTTCTGTAATTCATCGTCAATAAGAAGGTCCAAGGGATACAGTAAACCTAAAGTGAAGCATCGGAAACTAAACGTGGACTCACAGGAGTGGTTCAAATAATAGAAAATAAGAGTGTCAGACCTCTTGTACTTAAGTCGGCATTATGCCTTTTGAATTTAATTCCGATGCAATTTCTGTGTTTCATCGTCAATAAGAAGGTGCAAGGTATACATTAAACCTGAAGTGAAGCATTAGAATCTAAAACTGGACTCACAGGAGGGGTTCAAATCATAGAAAGTTAGAGAGTCAGTCCTCTTGTACTTAAGTCGGCATTGTGCCTTTTGTATTAAATTCGGATGCAATTTCTGTGTTTCATCGTCAATAAGAATGTCCAAGGGATACAGAAAAACTGAAGTGAAGCATCGGAATCTAAAACTGGACTCACAGGGGAGGTTCAAATCATTGAAAGTAGAGTGTCAGTCCTCTTGTACTTATGTCGGTATTGTGCTTTTTGTATTCAATTCGGATGCAATTTCTGTGTTTCATCGTCAATAAGAATGTCCAAGGGATACAGTAAAACTGAAGTGAAGCATCCGAATCTGAAACTGGACTCACAGGAGAGGTTCAAATCATTGAAAGTTAGAGTGTCAGTCCTCTTGTACTTAAGTCGGCATTGTGCCTTTTGTATTAAATTCGGATGCAATTTCTGTGTTTCATCGTCAATAAGAAAGTCCAAGGGATACAGCAAACCTTAAGTGAAGCATCGGAATCTATAACTGGTCTCACAGGAGAGGTCCGAATCATAGAAAGTGAGAGTGTCAGTCCCCTTGTACTTACGTCGGCATTGTGAATTTTGTTTTAATTTCGGATGCAATTTCTGTGTTTCATCGTCAATATGAAGGTCCAAAGGAAACAGTAAACCTGAAGTGAACCATCGGAATCTAAAACTGGACTCACAGGAGAGGTTCAAATCATAGAGAGTGAGAGTGTCAGTCCTCTTGTACTTAAGTCGGCATTGTGCGTTTTGTATTAAATTCGGATGCAATTTCTGTGTTTCATTATCAATAAGAAGGTCCAAGGGATACAGTAAACCTGAAGTGAAGCATCGGAATTTAAAACTGGACTCACAGGAGAGGTTCAAATCATAGAAAGTGAGAGTGTCAGTCCTGTTGTACTTAAGTCGGAATTGTGCCTTTTGTATAAATTCGGATGCAATTTCTGTGTTTCATCGTCAATAAGAAGGTCCATGGGATACAGTAAACCTGAAGTGAATCATTGGAATCTAAAACTGGACTCACAGGAGAGGTCCAAACCATAGAAAGTTAGAGTGTCAGTCCTCTTGTACATAAGTCGGCATTGTGCGTTTTGTATTAAATTCGAATGCAATTTCTGTGTTTCATCGTCAATAAGAAGGTCCAAGGGATACAGTATACCTGAAGTGAAGCATCGGAATCTAAAACTGGACTCACAGGAGAGGTTCAAATCATAGAAAGTTAGACTGTCAGTCCTCTTGAACTTAAGTTGGCATTGTACCTTTTGAATTTAATTCCGATGCAATTTCTGTGTTTCATCGTCAATAAGAAGGTCCAAGGTATACAGTAAACCTGACGTGAACCATCGGAATCTAAAGCTGGGCTCACAGGAGAGGTTCAAATCATTGAAAGTGAGAGTGTCAGTCCTCTTGTACTTAAGTCGGCATTGTGCGTTTTGTATTAAATTCGGATGCAATTTCTGTGTTTCATCGTCAATAAGAAGGTCCAAGGGATACAGTAAACCTGAAGTGAAGCATCGGAATCTAAAACTGGACTCACAGGAGAGGTTCAAATCATAGAAAGTGAGAGTGTCAGTCCTGTTGTACTTAAGTCGGCATTGTGCCTTTTGCATAAATTCGGATGCAATTTCTGTGTTTCATCGTCAATAAGAATGTCCAAGGGATACAGTAAAACTGAAGTGAAGCATCCGAATCTAAAACTGCACTCACAGGAGAGGTTCAAATCATAGGAAGTTCGGACGTCAGTCGTCTTGTGCTTACGTCGGCATTGGGCCTTTTGTATTAAATTCGGATGCAATTTCTGTGTTCCATCGTCAATAAGACGGTCCAAGGGGTACAGTAGACCTGAAGTGAAGCATCGGAATCTGAAACTGGACTCTCAGGAGAGGTTCAAATCATTGAAAGTTAGAGTGTCAGTCCTCTTGTACTTAAGTCGGCATTGTACCTTTTGAATTTAATTCCGATGCAATTTCTGTGTTTCATCGTCAATAAGAAGGTACAAGGTATACAGTAAACCTGAAGTGAACCATCGGAATCTAAAACTGGACTCACAGGAGAGGTTCAAAACATTGAAAGTGAGAGTGTCTGTCCTCTTGTACTTAAGTCGGCATTGTGCGTTTTGTATTAAATTCGGATGCAATATCTGTGTTTCATCGTCAATAAGAAGGTCCAAGAGATACAGTAAACCTGAAGTGAAGCATCGGAATCTAAAACTGGACTCACAGGTGAGGTTCAAATCATAGAAAGTGAGAGTGTCAGTCCTCTTGTACTTAAGTCGGCATTGTGCCTTTTGTATTAAATTCGGATACAATTTCTGTGTTTCATCGTCAATAAGAAGGTCCAAGGGATACAGAAAACCTGAAGTAAAGCATCGGAATCAAAAACTGCACTCACAGGTGAGGTTCATATCATTGAAAGTTAGAGTGTCAAACCTCTTATACTTAAGTCGGCATTGTGCCTTTTTTATTAAATGCGGATCCAATTTCTGTGTTTCATCGTCAATAAGAAAGTCCAAGGGATACAGTAAACCTGAAGTGAAGCATCGGAATCTAAAACTGGACTCACAGGAGAGGTTCAAATCATAGAAAGTGAGAGTGTCAGTCCTCTTGTACTTTCGTCGGCATTGTGCCTTTGTATTAAATTCTGATGCAGTTGCTGTGTTTCATCGTCAATAAGAAGGTGCGTGGTATACAGTACACCTGAAGTGAACCATCGGAATCTAATACTTGACTCATAGGAGGGGTTCAAATAATAGAAAGTGAGCTTGTTAGTCCTCTTGTACTTAAGTCGGCATTGTGCCTTTTGTATTAAATTCGGATGCAATTTCTGTAATTCATCGTAAATAAGAAGGTCCAAGGGATACAGTAAACCTAAAGTGAAGCAACGGAATCTAAAAGTGGACTCACGGAAGAGGTTCAAATAATAGAAAGTAAGAGTGTCAGTCCTCTTGTACTTAAGTCGGCATTATGCCTTTTGAATTTAATTCCGATGCAATTTCTGTGTTTCATCGTCAATAAGAAGGTGCAAGGTATACATTAAACCTGAAGTGAAGCATTGGAATCTTAAACTGGACTCACAGGAGGGGTTCAAATCATAGAAAGTTAGCGTGTCAGTCCTCTTGTACTTAAGTCGGCATTGTGCCGTTTGTATTAAATTCGGATGCAATTTCTGTGTTTCGTCGTCAATAAGAGGGTCCAAGGGATACAGTAAACGTGAAGTAAAGCATCGGAATCTAAAACTGGACTCACAGGAGAGGTTCTAATCATAGAAAGTTAGAGAGTGTCAGTCCTCTTGTACTTAAGTCGGTATTGTGCCTTTTGTATTAAATTTGGATGCATTATCTGTGCTTCATCGTCAATAAGAAGGTGCAAGGTATACAGTAAACCTGAAGTGAAGCATCGGAATCTAAAACTGGACTCACAGGAAAGGTTCAAATCATAGAAAGTGAGAGTGTCAGTCTTCTTGTACTTAAGTCGGCATTGTGCTTTTTGTAATAAATTCTGATGCAATTTCTGTGTTTCATCGTCAATAAGACGGTCCAAGGGATACAGTAAACCTGAAGTGAAGCATCGGAATCTAACTCTGGACCCACAGGAGAGGTACAAATCATAGAAAGTTAGAGTGTCAGTCCTCTTGTACTTAAATCGGCAATGTGCCATTTGTATTGAATTCGGATGCAATATCTGTGTTCCATCGTCAATACGAAGGTGTAAGGTATACTGTAAACCTGAAGTGAAGCATCGGAATCTAAACCTGGACTCACAGGAGAGGTTCAAATCATAGAAAGTGATAGTGTAAGTCCTCTTGTACTTAAGTCGGCATTGTGCCTTTTGTATTAAATTTGTATGCAATTTCTGTGTTTCATCGTCCATAAGAAGGTCCAAGGGATACAGTAAACCTGAAGTGATGCATCGGAATGTAAAACTGGACTCACAGGAGAGGTTCAAATCATAGAAAGTTAGAGTCTCAGTCCTCTTGTACTTAAGTCTTCATTGTGCCTTTTGTATTAAATTCGGATGAAAACCCTGTGTTTCATCGTCAATAAGAAGGTCCAAGGGATACAGTAAACCAGAAGAGAAGCATCGGAATCTAAAACTGGACTCACAGGAGAGGTTCAAATCTTAGAAAATTAGAGTGTCAATCCTCTTGTACTTAAGTCGGCATTGTGCCTTTTGAATTTAATTCCGATGCAATTTCTGTGTTTCATCGTCAATAAGAGGGTCCAAGGTGTACAATAAACCTGAAGTGAAGCATCGGAATCTAAAACTGGACTCACAGGAGAGGTTCAAATCATAGAAAGTGAGAGTGTCAGTCCTCGTTTACTTAAGTCGGCATTGTGCCTTTTGAATTAAATTCGGATGCAATTTCTGTGTTTCATCGTCAATACGAAGGTCCTAGGGATACAGTAAACCTGAAGTGAAGCATCGGAATCTAAAACTGGACTCACAGGAGAGGTACAAATCATAGAAAGTTAGAGTGTCAGTCCACTTGTACTTAAGTCGGCATTGTGCCTTTTGAATTTAATTCCGATGGAATTTCTGTGTTTCATCGTCAATAAGAAGGTCCAAAGGATACAGTGAACCTGAAGTGACGCATCGGATTCTAAAACTGACTCACAGGAGATGTTCAATTCATAGAAAGTTAGAGTGTCAGTTCTCTTGTTCTTAAGTCGGCATTGTGCCTTTTGTATTAAATTGGGATGCAAACTCTGTGTTTCATCGTCAATAAGAAGGTCCAAGGGACACAGTAAACCTAAAGTGAAGCATCGGAATCTAAAACTGGACTCACAGGAGAGGTTCAAATCATAGAAAGTGAGAGTGTCAGTCGTCTTTAACTTAAGTCGGCATTGTGCCTTTTGTATTAAATTCCGATGCGAATTCTGTGTTTCATCGTCAATAAGAAGGTGCAAGGTATACAGTAAACCTAAAGTGAAGCATCGGAATCTAAAACTGGAGTCACAGGAGAGGTTCAAATCATAGAAAGTGAGAGTGTCAGTCCTCTTTAACTTAAGTCGGCATTGTGCCTTTTGTATTAAATTCCGATGCGAATTCTGTGTTTCATCGTCAATAAGAGGGTTCAAGGTATACAGTAAGCCAGAATTGAAGCATCGGAATCTAATACTGGAGTCACAGGAGAGGTTCAAATCATAGAAAGTTAGAGTGTCAGTCGTCTTGTGCTTAAGTCGGCATTGTGCCTTTTGTATTAAATTCCGATGCAATTTCTGTGTTTCATCGTCAATAAGAAGGTGCAAGGTATACAATAAAACTGAAGTGAAGCATCGGAATCTAAAACTGGACTCACAGGAGAGATTCAAATCATAGAAAGTGAGAGTGTCAGTCCTCTTTTACTTAAGTCGGCATTGTGCCTTTTGAATTAAATTCTGCAATTTCTGTGTTTCATCGTCAATAAGAAGTTCCAAGGGATACAGTAAACCTGAAGTGAAGCATCGGTATCTAAAACTGGACTCACAGGAGTGGTTCAAATCATAGAAATTTAGAGTGTCAGTCCTCCTGTACATGAGTCGGCATTGTGCCTTTTGTATTAAATTCGGATGCAATTTCTGTGTTTCATCGTCATTAAGAAGGTCCAAGGGATACAGTAAACCTGAAGTGAAGCATCGGAATCTAAAACTGGACTCACAGGAAAGGTTCAAATCATAGAAAGTGAGAGTGTCAGTCCTGTTGTACTTAAGTCGGCATTGTGCCTTTTGTATAAATTCGGATGCCATTTCTGTGTTTCATCGTCAATAAGAAGGTCCATGGGATACAGTAAACCTGAAGTGAATCATTGGAATCTAAAAGTGGACTCACAGGAGAGGTCCAAACCATAGAAAGTTAGAGTGTGAGTCCTCTTGTACTTAAGTCGGCATTGTGCCTTTTGTATTAAATTCGAATGCAATTTCTGTGTTTCATCGTCAATAAGAAGGTCCAAGAGATACAGTAAACCTGAAGTGAGGCATCGGAATCTAAAACTGGACTCACAGGAGAGGTTCAAATCAAAGAAAGTGAGACTGTCAGTCCTCTTGTACTTAAGTCGGCATTGTGCCTTTTGTATTAAATTCCGATGCAATTTCTGTGTTTCATCGTCTATAAGGAGGTCCAAGGGATACAGTAAACATGAAGTGAAGCATCGGAATCAAAAACTGGACTCCCAGGAGAGGTTCATATCATTGAAAGTTAGAGTGTCAAACCTCTTGTACTTAAGTCGGCATTGTGCCTTTTGTATTAAATGCGGATCCAATTTCTGTGTTTCATCGTCAATAAGAAAGTCCAAGGGATACAGTAAACCTGAGGTGAAGCATCGGAATCTAAAACTGTACTCACAGGAGAGGTTCAAATCATAGAAAGTTACAGTGTCAGTCCTTTTGTACATAAGTCGGCATTGTGCCTTTTGTATTATATTCGGATGCCATTTCTGTGTTTCATCGTCAATAAGAAGGTCCAAGAGATACAGTAAACCTGAAGTGAAGCATCGGAATCTAAAACTGTACTCACAGGACAGGTTCAAATCATAGAAAGTGAGAGTGTCAGTCCTCTTGTACTTAAGTCGGCATTGTGCCTTTGTATTAAATTCGGATGCACTTGCTGTGTTTCATCGTCAATAAGAAGGTGCATGGTATACAGTACACCTGAAGTGAACCATCGGAATCTAATACTTGACTCACAGGAGGGGTTCAAATCATAGAAAGTGAGAGTGTTAGCCCTCTTGTACTTAAGTCGGCATTGTGCCTTTTGTACTAAATTCGGAAGCAATTTCTGTAATTCATGTCAATAAGAAGGTCCAAGGGATACAGTAAACCTAAAGTGAAGCATCGGAATCTAAAAGTGGACTCACAGGAGAGGTTCAAATAATAGAAAGTTAGTGTGTCAGTCCACTTGTACTTAAATCGGCAATGTGCCATTTGTATTGAATTCGGATGCAATATCTGTGTTCCATCGTCAATAAGAAGGTGTAAGGTATCCTGTAAACCTGAAGTGAAGCATCGGAATCTGAAACTGGACTCACTAAAGAGGTTCAAATCATAGAAAGTGATAGTGTAAGTCCTCTTGTACTTAAGTCGGCATTGTGCCTTTTGTATTAAATTCGGATGCAATTTCTGTGTTTCATCGTCAATAAGAAGGTCCAAGGGATACAGTAAACCTGAAGTAAAGCATCGGAATCAAAAACTGGACTCACAGGAGTGGTTCAAATCATAGAAAGTGAGAGTGTCAGTCCTCTTGTACTTAAGTCGGCATTGTGCCCTTTGTATTACATTCGAATGCAATTTCTGTGTTTCATCGTCAATAAGAAGCTCCAAGAGATACAGTAAACCTGAAGTGAAGCATCGGCATTTAAAACTGGACTCACAGGAGAGGTTCAAATCATAGAAAGTGAGAGTGTCAGTCCTCTTGTACTTAAGTCGGCATTGTGCCTTTTGTATTAAATTCGGATGCAATTTCTGTGTTTCATCGTCAATAAGAAGGTCCAAGGGATACAGTAAACCTGAAGTAAAGCATCGGAATCAAAAACTGGACTCACAGGAGAGGTTCATATCACTGAAAGTTAGAGTGTCAAACCTCATGTACTTAAGTCGGCATTGTGCCTTTTGTATTAAATGCGGATCCAAGTTCTGTGTTTCATCGTCAATAAGAAAGTCCAAGGGATACAGTAAACCTGAAGTGAAGCATCGGAATCTAAAACAGTACTCACAGGAGAGGTTCAAATCATAGAAAGTTAGAGTGTCAGTCCTTTTGTACATAAGTCCTCATTGTGCCTTTTGTATTAAATTTGGATGCCATTTCTGTGTTTCATCGTCAATAAGAAGGTCCAAGAGATACAGTAAACCTGAAGTGAAGCATCGGAATCTAAAACTGGACTCACAGTAGAGGATGAAATCATAGAAAGTGAGAGTGTCAGTCCTCTTGTACCTAAGTTGGCATTTTGCCTTTGTATTAAGTTCGAATGCAATTTCTGTGTTTCATCGTCAATAAGAAGGTCCAAGAGATACAGTAAACCTGAAGTGAAGCTTCGGAATTTAAAACTGGACTTACAGGAGGGGTTCAAATCATAGAAAGTGAGAGTGTTAGTCCTCTTGTACTTAAGTCGGCATTGTGCCTTTTGTATTAAATTCGGATGCAATTTCTGTAATTCATCGTCAATAAGAAGGTCCAAGGGATACAGTAAACCCAAAGTGAAGCATCGGAATCTAAAAGTGGACTCATAGGAAAGGTTCAAATCATAGAATGTGAGAGTGTCAGTCTTCTTGTACTTAAGTCGGCATTGTGCTTTTGTATTAAATTCGAATGCAATTTCTGTTTCATCGTCAATAAGAAGGTCCAAGGGATACAGTAAACCTGAAGTGATGCATCGGAATGTAAAACTGGACTCACAGGAGAGGTTCAAATCATAGAAAGTTAGAGTGTCAGTCCTCTTGTTCTTAAGTCGGCATGGTGCCTTTTGAATATAATTCCGATGCAATTTCTGTGTTTCATTGTCAATAAGAAGGTTCAAGGTATACAGTAAACCTGAAGTGAAGCATCGGAATCTAAAACTGGACTTACTGGAGACGTTCAAATCATAGAGAGTTAGAGTGTCAGTCCTCTTGTACATAAGTCGGCATTGTGCCTTTTGAATTTAATTCCGATGCAATTTCTGTGTTTCATCGTCAGTTAGAGGTGCAAGGTATACAGTAAACCTGAAGTGAAGCATCGGAATCTAAAACTGAACTCACAGGAGAGGTTAAATCATAGAAAGAGAGAGTGTCTGTTCTCTTTTACTTAAGTCGGCATTGTGCCTTTGGTATTAAACTCGGATGCAATTTCTGTGTTTCATCGTTAATAAGAAGGGCCAAGGGATACAGTAAACCTGAAGTAAAACATCGGAATCAAAAACTGGACTCACAGGAGAGGTTCATATCATTGAAAGTTAGAGTGTCAAACCTCTTGTACTTAAGTCGGCATTGTGCCTTTTGTATTAAAGGCGGATCCAATTTCTGTGTTTCATGGTCAATAAGAAAGTCCAAGGGATACAGTAAACCTGAAGTGAAGCATCGGAATCTAAAACTGTACTCACAGGAGAGGTTCAAATCATAGAAAGTTAGAGTATCAGTCCTCTTGTACATAAGTCGGCATTGTGCCTTTTGTATTAAATTCGGATGCCATTTCTGTGTTTCATCGTCAATAAGAAGGTCCAAGAGATATAGTAAACCTGAAGTGAAGCATCGGAATCTAAAACTGGAGTCACAGGAGAGGTTCAAATCATAGAAAGTGAGAGTGTCAGCCCTCTTGTACTGAAGTCGGCATTGTGCTTTTGTATTAAATTCGGATGCAGTTGCTGTGTTTCATCGCCAATAAGAAGGTGCATGGTATACAGTACACCTGAAGTGAACCATCGGAATCTAAAACTTGACTCACAGGAGGGGTTCAAATCATAGAAAGTGAGAGTGTTAGTCCTCTTGTACTTAAATCGGCATTGTGCCTTTTGTATTAAATTCGGATGCAATTTTTGTAATTCATCGTCAATAAGAAGGTCCAGAGGATACAGTAAACCTAAAGTGAAGCATCGGAATCTGAAACTGGGCTCACAGGAGAGGTTCAAATAATAGTAAGTTAGAGTGTCAGTCCTCTTGTACTTAAGTCGGCATTTTGCCTTTTGAATTTAATTCCGAGGCAATTTCTGTGTTTCATCGTTAATAAGAAGGTGCAAGGTATACATTAAACCAGAAGTGAAGCATTGGAATCTAAAACTGAACTCACAGGAGGGGTTCAAATCATAGAAAGTTAGAGTGTCAGTCCTCTTGTACTTAAGTCGGCATTGTGCCTTTTGTATTAAATTCGGATGCAATTTCAGTGTTTCATCGTCAATAAGAGGGTCCAAGGGATACAGTAAACGTGAAGTAAAGCATCGGAATCTAAAACTGGACTCACAGGAGAGGTTCTAATCATAGAAAGTTAGAGAGTGCCAGTCCTCTTGTACTTAAGTCGGCATTGTGCCTTTTGAATTTAATTCCGATGCAATTTCTGTGTTTCATCGTCAATAAGAAGGTGCAGGGAATACAGCAAACCTGAAGTGTAGCATCGGAATCTAAAACTGGACTAACAGGAGAGGTTCAAATCATAGAGACTTAGGGTGTCAGTCCTCTTGTAATTAAGTCGGCGTTGTGCCTTTTGAATTTAATTCCGATGCAATTTCTGTGTTTCATCGTCAATAAGAAGGTGCAAGGTATGCAGTATACCTGAAGTGAAGCATCGGAATCTAAAACTGGACTCGCAGGAGAGGTTCAAATCATTGTAAGTTAGAGTGTCAGTCCTCTTGTACTTATGTCGGCATTGTGCCTTTTGTATTAAATTTGGATGCATTATCTGTGCTTCATCATCCATAAGAAGGTGCAAGGTATACAGTTAACCTGAAGTGAAGCATCGGAATCTAAAACTGGACTCACAGGAATGGTTCAAATCATAGAAAGTGAGAGTGTCAGTCCTCTTGTACTTAAGTCGGCATTGTGCCTTTTGTATTAAATTCGGATGCAGTTTCTGTGTTTCATCGTCAATAAGAAGGTCCAAGGGATAGTGTAAACCTGAAGATAAGCATCGGAATCTAAAACTGGTCTCACAGGAGAGGTTCAAATCTTAGAAAGTTAGAGTGTCAGTCCTCTTTTACTTAAGTCGGCATTGTGCCTTTTGAATTTAATTCCGATGCAGTTTCTGTGTTTCAACGTCAATAAGAAGGTCCAAGGGATACAGTAAACCTGAAGTGAATCATCGGAATCTAAAACTGGACTCACAGGAGAGGTTCAAATCATAGAAAGTTAGAGTGTCAGTCCTCTTGTACTTAAGTCGGCATTGTGCCTTTTGTATGAAATTCGGATGCAATTTCTGTGTTTCATCGTCAATAAGAAGGTCCAAGAGATACAGTAAACCTGAAGTGGAGCATCGGAATCTATAACTGGACTCACAGGAGAGGTTCACATCATAGATAGTGAGAGTGTCAGTCCTCTTGTACTTAAGTCGGCATTGTGCGTTTTGTATTAAATTCGGATGCAATTTCTGTGTTTCATCGTCAATAAGAAGGTCCAAGGGATTCAGTAAACCTGAAGTGAAGCATCGCAATCTAAAACTGGACTCACAGGAGAGGTTCACATCATAGAAATTGAGAGTGTCAGTCCTCTTGTACTTAAGTCGGCATAGTGCCTTTTGTATTAAATTCGGATGCAATTTCTGTGTTTCATCGTCAATAAGAAGGTCCAAGGGATACAGTAAACCTGAAGTTAAGCATCGGAATCTAAAACTGGACTCGAAGGAGAGGTAGAAAGTGAAAGTGTCAGTCCTCTTGTACTTAAGTCGGCATTGTGCTTTTTGAATTTAATTCCGATGCAGTTTCTGTGTTTCATCGTCAATAAGAAGGTCCAAGGGATACATTAAACCTAAAGTGAAGCATTGGAATCTAAGACTGGACTCACTGGAGGGGTTAAAACCATAGAAAGTTAGAGTGTCAGTCCTCTTGTACTTAAGTCGGCATTGTGCCTTTTGTATTAAACTCGGATGCATTTTCTGTGTTTCATCGTCAATAAGAGGGTCCAAAGGATACAGTAAACGTGAAGTACAGCATCGGAATCTAAAACTGGACTCGAAGGAGAGGTTCTAATCATAGAAAGTTAGAGAGTGTCAGTCCTCTTGTACTTAAGTCGGCATTGTGCCATTTGAATTTAATTCCGATGCCATTTCTGTGTTTCATCGTCAATAAGAAGGGTCAAGGTATACAGTAAACCTAAAGTGAAGCATCGGAATCTAAAACTGGACTAACAGAAGAGGTTCAAATCATAGAGACTTTGAGTGTCAGTCCTCTTGTAATGAAGTCAGCATTGTGCCTTGTGAATTTGATTCCGATGCAATTTCTGTGTTTCTTCGTCAATAAGAAGGTGCAAGGTATACTGTAAACCTGAAGTGAAGCATCGGAATCTAAAACTGGACTCACATGAGAGGTTCAAATCATAGAAAGTGATAGTGTCAGTCCTCTTGTACTTAAGTCGGCATTGTGCCTTTTGTATTAAATTCGTATGCAATTTCTGTGTTTCATCGTCAATAAGAAGGTCCAAGCCATACAGTAAACCTGAAGTGATGCATCGGAATGTAAAACTAGACTCACAGGAGAGGTTCAAATCATAGAAAGTTAGAGTGTGAGTCCTATTGTTCTTAAGTCGGCATTGTGCCTTTTGAATTTAATTCCTATGCAATTTCTGTGTTTCATCGTCAATAAGAAGGTGCAAGGTATACAGTAAACCTGAAGTGAAGCATCGGAATCTAAGACTGGACTTACTGGAGAGGTTCAAATCATAGAGATTTAGGGTGTCAGTCTTCTTGTACATAAGTCGGCATTGTGCCTTTTGAATTTAATTCCGATGCAATTTCTGTGTTTCATCGTCAGTTAGAAGGTGCAAGGTATACAGTAATCCTGAAGTGAAGCATCGGAATCTAAAAGTGGACTCACAGGAGATGTTCAAATCATAGAAAGAGAGAGTGTCAGTTCTCTTTTACTTAAGTCGGCATTGTGCCTATTGTATTAAATTCGGATGCATTTTCTGTGTTTTATCGTCAATAAGAAGGTCCAAGGGATACTGTAAACCTGAAGATAAGCATCGGAATCTATAACTGGACTCACAGGAGAGGTTCAAATGTTAGAAAGTTAGAGTGTCAGTCCTCTTGTACTTAAGTCGGCATTGTGCCTTTTGTATTAAATTCGGATGTAATTTCTGTGTTTCATCGTCAATAGTAAGGTCCAAGAGATACAGTAAACCTGAAGTGAAGTATCGGAATCTAAAACTGGACTCACAGGAGAGGTTCACATCATAGAAAGTGAGAGTGTCAGTCCTCTTGTACTTAAGTCGGCATTGTGCCTTTTGTATTAAATTCGGATGCAATTTCTGTGTTTCATCATCAATAAGAAGGACCTAGGGATACAGTAAAACTGAAGTGAAGCAACGGAATCTAAAACTGGACTCACAGGAGAGGTTCAAATCATAGAATGTGAGAGTGTCAGCCCTCTTGTACTTAAGTCGGCATTGTGCATTCTGCATTAAATTCGGATGCAATTTGTGTGTTTCATCGTCAATAAGAAGGTCCAAGGGATACAGTAAACCTGAAGTTAAGCATCGGAAACTAAAACTGGACTCAAAGGAGAGGTAGAAAGTGAGAGTCTCAGTCCTCTTGTACTTAAGTCGGCATTGTGCCTTTTGTACTAAATTCGGATGCAAAATCTGTGTTTCATCGTCAATAAGAAAGTCCAAGGGATACAGTAAACCTGAAGTGATGCATCGGAATCTAAAACTGGACTCACAGGAGAGGTTCAAATCATAGAAAGTTAGAGTGTCAGTCCTCTTGTACTTAAGTCGGCATTGTGCCTTTTGTATTAAATTCGGATGCAATTTCTGTGTTTCATCGTCAATAAGAAGGTCCAAGAGATACAGTAAACCTGAAGTGGAGCATCGGAATCTATAACTGGACTCACAGGAGAGGTTCACATCATAGATAGTGAGAGTGTCAGTCCTCTTGTACTTAAGTCGGCATTGTGCCTTTTGTATTAAATTCGGATGCAATTTCTGTGATTCATCGTCAATAAGAAGGTCCAAGGGATTCAGTAAACCTGAAGTGAAGCATCGCAATCGAAAACTGGACTCACAGGAGAGGTTCAAATCATAGAAATTGAGAGTGTCAGTCCTCTTGTACTTAAGTCGGCATAGTGCCTTTTGTATTAAATTCGGATGCAATTTCTGTGTTTCATCGTCAATAAGAAGGTCCAAGGGATACAGTAAACCTGAAGTTAAGCGTCGGAATCTAAAACTGGACTCGAAGGAGAGGTAGAAAGTGAAAGTGTCAGTCCTCTTGTACTTAAGTCGGCATTGTGCTTTTTGAATTTAATTCCGATGCAGTTTCTGTGTTTCATCGTCAATAAGAAGGTCCAAGGGATACATTAAACCTAAAGTGAAGCATTGGAATCTAAGACTGGACTCACTGGAGGGGTTAAACCATAGAAAGTTAGAGTGTCAATCCTCTTGTAATTAAGTCGGCATTGTGCCTTTTGAATTTAATTCCAATGCAATTTCTGTGTTTCATCGTCAATAAGAGGGTGCAAGGTATACAGTATACCTGAAGTGAAGCATCGGAATCTAAAACTGGACACGCAGGAGAGGTTCAAATCATTGTAAGTTAGAGTGTCAGTCCTCTTGTACTTATGTCGGCATTGTGCCTTTTGTATTAAATTTGGATGCATTATCTGTGCTTCATCATCCATATGAAGGTGCAAGGTATACAGTTAACCTGAAGTGAAGCATCGGAATCTAAAACTGGACTCACAGGAGAGGTTCACATCATAGAAAGTGAGAGTGTCAGTCCTCTTGTACTTAAGTCGGCATTGTGCCTTTTGTATTAAATTCGGATGCAATTTCTGTGTTTCATCATCAATAAGAAGGACCTAGGGATACAGTAAAACTGAAGTGAAGCAACGGAATCTAAAACTGGACTCACAGGGGAGGTTCAAATCATAGAATGTGAGAGTGTCAGCCCTCTTGTACTTAAGTCGGCATTGTGCATTTTGCATTAAATTCGGATGCAATTTGTGTGTTTCATCGTCAATAGGAAGGTCCAAGGGATACAGTAAACCTGAAGTTAAGCATCGGAAACTAAAACTGGACTCAAAGGTGAGGTAGAAAGTGAGAGTCTCAGTCCTCTTGTACTTAAGTCGGCATTGTGCCTTTTGTACTAAATTCGGATGCAAAATCTGTGTTTCATCGTCAATAAGAAAGTCCAAGGGATACAGTAAACCTGAAGTGATGCATCGGAATCTAAAACTGGACTCACAGGAGAGGTTCAAATCATAGAAAGTTAGAGTGTCAGTCCTGTTGTACTTAAGTCGGCATTGTGCCTTTTGTACTAATTTCGGATGCAATTTCTGTGTTTCATCGTCAATATGAAGGTCCAAAGGATACAGTAATCCTGAAGTGAACCAACGGAATCTAAAACTGGACTCACAGGAGAGGTTCAAATCATAGAAAGTGAGAGTGTCAGTCCTGTTGTACTTAAGTCGGCATTGTGCCTTTTGTATTAAATTCGGATGCAATTTCTGTGTTTCATCGTCAATAAGAAGGTCCAAGGGATTCAGTAAACCTGAAGTGAAGCATCGCAATCGAAAACTAGACTCACAGGAGAGGTTCAAATCATAGAAATTGAGAGTGTCAGTCCTCTTGTACTTAAGTCGGCATAGTGCCTTTTGTATTAAATTCGGATGCAATTTCTGTGTTTCATCGTCAATAAGAAGGTCCAAGGGATACAGTAAACCTGAAGTTAAGCATCGGAATCTAAAACTGGACTCGAAGGAGAGGTAGAAAATGAAAGTGTCAGTCCTCTTGTACTTAAGTCGTCATTGTGCTTTTTGAATTTAATTCCGATGCAGTTTCTGTGTTTCATCGTCAATAAGAAGGTCCAAGGGATACATTAAACCTAAAGTGAAGCATTGGAATCTAAGACTGGACTCACTGGAGGGGTTAAAACCATAGAAAGTTAGAGTGTCAGTCCTCTTGTAATTAAGTCGGCATTGTGCCTTTTGAATTTAATTCCAATGCAATTTCTGTGTTTCATCGTCAATAAGAAGGTGCAAGGTATACAGTATACCTGAAGTGAAGCATCGGAATCTAAAACTGGACACGCAGGAGAAATTCAAATCATTGTAAGTTAGAGTGTCAGTCCTCTTGTACTTATGTCGGCATTGTGCCTTTTGTATTAAATTTGGATGCATTATCTGTGCTTCATCATCCATATCAAGGTGCAAGGTATACAGTTAACCTGAAGTGAAGCATCGGAATCTAAAACTGGACTCACAGGAATGGTTCAAATCATAGAAAGTGAGGGTGTCAGTCTTCTTGTACTTAAGTCGCCATTGTGCTTTTTGTATTAAATTCGGATGCAATTTCTGTGTTTCATCGTCAGTTAGAAGGTGCAAGGTATACAGTAAACATGAAGTGAAGCATCGGAATCTAAAACTGGACTCACAGGAGAGGTTCAAATCATAGTAAGAGAGAGTGTCAGTTCTCTTTTGCTTAAGTCGGCATTGTGCCTTTTGAATTCAATTCCGATGCAGTTTCTGTGTTTCATCGTCAATAAGAAGGTCCAAGGGATACAGTAAACCTGAAGTGAATCATCGGAATCTAAAACTGGACTCACAGGAGAGGTTCAAATCATAGAAAGTTAGAGTGTCAGTCCTCTTGTACTTAAGTCGGCATTGTGCCTTTTGTATTGAATTCGGATGCAATCTCTGTGTTTCATCGTCAATAAGAAGGTCCAAGAGATACAGTAAACCTGAAGTGGAGCATCGGAATCTATCACTGGACTCACAGGAGAGGTTCACATCATAGATAGTGAGAGTGTCAGTCCTCTTGTACTTAAGTCGGCATTGTGCCTTTTGTATTAAATTCGGATGCAATTTCTGTGTTTCATCGTCAATAAGAAGGTCCAAGGGATTCAGTAAACCTGAAGTGAAGCATCGCAATCTAAAACTGGACTCACAGGAGAGGTTCAAATCATAGAAATTGAGAGTGTCAGTCCTCTTGTACTTAAGTCGGCATTGTGCCTTTTGTATTAAATTCGGATGCAATTTCTGTGTTTCATCGTCAATAAGAAGGTCCAAGGGATTCAGTAAACCTGAAGTGAAGCATCGCAATCTAAAACTGGACTCACAGGAGAGGTTCAAATCATAGAAATTGAGAGTGTCAGTCCTCTTGTACTTAAGTCGGCATTGTGCCTTTTGTATTAAATTTGGATGCATTATCTGTGCTTCATCGTCAATAAGAAGGTGCCAGGTATACAGTAAACCTGAAGTGAAGCATCGGAATCTAAAACTGGACTCACAGGAAAGGTTCTAATCATAGAAAGGGAGAGTGTCAGTCTTCTTGTACTTAAGTCGGCATTGTGCTTTTTGTATTAAATTCGGATGCAATTTCTGTGTTTTATCGTCAATAAGAAGGTCCAAGGCATACAGTAAACCTGAAGTGATGCATCGGAATGTAAAACTAGACTCACAGGAGAGGTTCAAATCATAGAAAGTTAGAGTGTGAGTCCTATTGTTCTTAAGTCGGCATTGTGCCTTTTGAATTTAATTCCTATGCAATTTCTGTGTTTCATCGTCAATAAGAAGGTGCAAGGTATACAGTAAACCTGAAGTGAAGCATCGGAATCTAAGACTGGACTTACTGGAGAGGTTCAAATCATAGAGAGTTAGGGTGTCAGTCTTCTTGTACATAAGTCGGCATTGTGCCTTTTGAACGTAATTCCGATGCAATGTCTGTGTTTCATCGTCAGTTAGAAGGTGCAAGGTATACAGTAAACCTGAAGTGAAGCATCGGAATCTAAAACTGGACTCACAGGAGAGGTTCAAATCATAGAAAGTGAGAGTGTCAGTTCTCTTTTACTTAAGTCGGCATTGTGCCTATTGTATTAAATTCGGATGCATTTTCTGTGTTTTATCGTCAATAAGAAGGTCCAAGGGATACTGTAAACCTGAAGATAAGCATCGGAATGTATAACTGGACTCACAGGAGAGTTTCAAATGTTAGAAAGTTAGAGTGTCAGTCCTCTTGTACTTAAGTCGGCATTGTGCCTTTTGTATTAAATTCGGATGTAATTTCTGTGTTTCATCGTCAATAGTAAGGTCCAAGAGATACAGTAAACCTGAAGTGAAGTATCGGAATCTAAAACTGGACTCAAAGGAGAGGTTCAAATCATAGAAATTGAGAGTGTCAGTCCTCTTGTACTTAAGTCGGCATAGTGCCTTTTGTATTAAATTCGGATGCAATTTCTGTGTTTCATCGTCAATAAGAAGGTCCAAGGGATACAGTAAACCTGAAGTTAAGCATCGGAATCTAAAACTGGACTCGAAGGAGAGGTAGAAAGTGAAAGTGTCAGTCCTCTTGTACTTAAGTCGGCATTGTGCTTTTTGAATTTAATTCCGATGCAGTTTCTGTGTTTCATCGTCAATAAGTAGGTCCAAGGGATACATTAAACCTAAAGTGAAGCATTGGAATCTAAGACTGGACTCGCTGGAGGGGTTAAAACCATAGAAAGTTAGAGTGTCAGTCCTCTTGTAATTAAGTCGGCATTGTGCCTTTTGAATTTAATTCCAATGCAATTTCTGTGTTTCATCGTCAATAAGAAGGTGCAAGGTATACAGTATACCTGAAGTGAAGCATCGGAATCTAAAACTGGACACGCAGGAGAGGTTCAAATCATTGTAAGTTAGAGTGTCAGTCCTCTTGTACTTTAATCCGATGCAATTTCTGTGTTTCATCGTCAGTTAGAAGGTGCAAGGTATACAGTAAACTTGAAGTGAAGCATCGGAATCTAAAACTGGACTCACAGGAGAGGTTCAAATCATAGAAAGAGAGAGTGTCAGTTCTCTTTTACTTAAGTCGGCATTGTGCCTATTGTATTAAATTCGGATGCATTTTCTGTGTTTTATCGTCAATAAGAAGGTCCAAGGGATACTGTAAACCTGAAGATAAGCATCGGAATCTATAACTGGACTCACAGGAGAGGTTCAAATGTTAGAAAGTTAGAGTGTCAGTCCTCTTGTACTTAAGTCGGCATTGTGCCTTTTGTATTAAATTCGGATGTAATTTCTGTGTTTCATCGTCAATAGTAAGGTCCAAGAGATACAGTAAACCTGAAGTGAAGTATCGGAATCTAAAACTGGACTCACAGGAGAGGTTCACATCATAGAAAGTGAGAGTGTCAGTCCTCTTGTACTTAAGTCGGCATTGTGCCTTTTGTATTAAATTCGGATGCAATTTCTGTGTTTCATCATCAATAAGAAGGACCTAGGGATACAGTAAACCTGAAGTTAAGCATCGGAAACTAAAACTGGACTCAAAGGAGAGGTAGAAAGTGAGAGTCTCAGTCCTCTTGTACTTAAGTCGGCATTGTGCCTTTTGTACTAAATTCGGATGCAAACTCTGTGTTTCATGGTCAATAAGAAAGTCCAAGGGATACAGTAAACCTGAAGTGATGCATCGGAATCTGAAACTGGACTCACAGGAGAGGTTCAAATCATAGAAAGTTAGAGTATCAGTCCTCTTGTACTTAAGTCGGCATTGTGCCTTTTGTATTAAATTCGGATGCAATTTCTGTGTTTCATCGTCAATAAGAAGGTCCAAGAGATACAGTAAACCTGAAGTGGAGCATCGGAATCTATAACTGGACTCACAGGGGAGGTTCACATCATACATAGTGAGAGTGTCAGTCCTCTTGTACTTAAGTCGGCATTGTGCTTTTGTATTAAATTCGGATGCAATTTCTGTGTTTCATCGTCAATAAGAAGGTCCAAGGGATTCAGTAAACCTGAAGTGAAGCATCGCAATCTAAAACTGGACTCACAGGATAGGTTCAAATCATAGAAATTGAGAGTGTCAGTCCTCTTGTACTTAAGTCGGCAGAGTGCCTTTTGTATTAAATTCGGATGCAATTTCTGTGTTTCAGCGTCAATAAGAAGGTCCAAGGGATACAGTAAACCTGAAGTTAAGCTTCGGAATCTAAAACTGGACTCGAAGGAGAGGTAGAAAGTGAAAGTGTCAGTCCTCTTGTACTTAAGTCGGCATTGTGCTTTTTGAATTTAATTCCGATGCAGTTTCTGTGTTTCATCGTCAATAAGAAGGTCCAAGGGATACATTAAACCTAAAGCGATGCATTGGAATCTAAGACTGGACTCACTGGAGGGGTTAAAACCATAGAAAGTTAGAGTGTCAGTCCTCTTGTAATTAAGTCGGCATTGTGCCTTTTGAATTTAATTCCAATGCAATTTCTGTGTTTCATCGTCAATAAGAAGGTCCAAGAGATACAGTAAACCTGAAGTGGAGCATCGGAATCTATAACTGGACTCACAGGAGAGGTTCACATCATAGATAGTGAGAGTGTCAGTCCTCTTGTACTTAAGTCGACATTGTGCCTTTTGTATTAAATTCGGATGCAATTTCTATGTTTCATCGTCAATAAGAAGGTCCAAGGGATTCAGTAAACCTGAAGTGAAGCATCGGAATCTAAAACTGGACACGCAGGAGAGGTTCAAATCATTGTAAGTTAGAGTGTCAGTCCTCTTGTACTTATGTCGGCATTGTGCCTTTTGTATTAAATTTGGATGCATTATCTGTGCTTCATCATCCATAAGAAGGTGCAAGGTATACAGTTAACCTGAAGTGAAGCATCGGAATCTAAAACTGGACTCACAGGAATGGTTCAAATCATAGATAGTGAGAGTGTCAGTCTTCTTGTACTTAAGTCGCCATTGTGCTTTTTGTATTAAATTCGGATGCAATTTCTGTGTTTCATCGTCAGTTAGAAGGTGCAAGGTATACAGTAAACATGAAGTGAAGCATCGGAATCTAAAACTGGACTCATAGGAGAGGTTCAAATCATAGAAAGAGAGAGTGTCAGTTCTCTTTTGCTTAAGTCGGCATTGTGCCTTTTGTATTAAATTCGGATGCAGTTTCGGTGTTTCATCGTCAATAAGAAGGTCCAAGGGATACTGTAAACCTGAAGATAAGCATCGGAATCTAAAACTGGTCTCACAGGAGAGGTTCAAATCTTAGAAAGTTAGAGTGTCAGTCCTCTTTTACTTAAGTCGGCATTGTGCCTTTTGTATTCAATTCCGATGCAGTTTCTGTGTTTCATCGTCAATAAGAAGGTCCAAGGGATACAGTAAACCTGAAGTGAATGATCGGAATCTAAAACTGGACTCACAGGAGGGGTTCAAATCATAGAAAGTTAGAGTGTCAGTCCTCTTGTACTTAAGTCGGCATTGTGCCTTTTGTATTGAATTCGGATGCAATTTCTGTGTTTCATCGTCAATAAGAAGGTCCAAGAGATACAGTAAACCTGAAGTGGAGCATCGGAATCTATAACTGGACTCACAGGAGAGGTGCACATCATAGGTAGTGAGAGTGTCAGTCCTCTTGTACTTAAGTCGGCATTGTGCCTTTTGTATTAAATTCGGATGCAATTTCTATGTTTCATCGTCAATAAGAAGGTCCAAGGGATTCAGTAAACCTGAAGTGAAGCATCGCAATCTAAAACTGGACTCACAGGAGACGTTCAAATCATAGAAATTGAGAGTGTCAGTCCTCTTGTACTTAAGTCGGCATAGTGCCTTTTGTATTAAATTCGGATGCAATTTCTGTGTTTCATCGTCAATAAGAAGGTCCAAGGGATACAGTAAACCTGAAGTTAAGCATCGGAATCTAAAACTGGACTCGAAGGAGAGGTAGAAAGTAAAAGTGTCAGTCCACTTGTACTTAAGTCGGCATTGTGCTTTTTGAATTTAATTCCGATGCAGTTTCTGTGTTTCATCGTCAATAAGAAGGTCCAAGGGATACATTAAACCTAAAGTGAAGCATTGGAATCTAAGACTGGACTCACTGGAGGGGTTAAAACCATAGAAAGTTAGAGTGTCAGTCCTCTTGTACTTAAGTCGGCATTGTGCCTTTTGTACTAAAGTCGGATGCATTTTCTGTGTTTCATCGTCAATAAGAGGGTCCAAAGGATACAGTAAACGTGAAGTACAGCATCGGAATCTAAAACTGGACTCGAAGGAGAGGTTCTAATCATAGAAAGTTAGAGAGTGTCAGTCCTCTTGTACTTAAGTCGGCATTGTGCCATTTGAATTTAATTGCGATGCAATTTCTGTGTTTCATCGTCAATAAGAAGGGTCAAGGTATACAGTAAACCTAAAGTGAAGCATCGGAATCTAAAACTGGACTAACAGAAGAGGTTCAAATCATAGAGACTTTGAGTGTCAGTCCTCTTGTAATGAAGTCGGCATTGTGCCTTGTGAATTTAATTCCGATGCAATTTCTGTGTTTCTTCGTCAATAAGAAGGTGCAAGGTACACAGTATACCTGAAGTGAAGCATCGGAATCTAAAACTGGACTCACAGGAGAGGTTCAAATCATTGAAAGTTAGAGTGTCAGTCCTCTTGTACTTATGTCGGCATTGGGCCTTTTGTATTAAATTTGGATGCATTATCTGTGCTTCATCGACAATAAGAAGGTGCAAGGTATACAGTAAACCTGAAGTGAAGCATCGAGATCTAAAACTGGACTCACAGGAAAGGTTGTAATCATAGAAAGGGAGAGTGTCAGTCTTCTTGTACTTAAGTCGGCATTGTGCTTTTTGTATTAAATTCGGATGCAATTTCTGTGTTTCATCGTCAATAAGAAGGTCCAATGGATACAGTAAACCTGAAGTGAAGCATCGGAATCTAACACTGGACTCACAGGAGAGGTTCAAATCATAGAAAGTTAGAGTGTCAGTCCTCTTGTACTTAAGTCGGCAACGTGCCATTTGTATTAAATTTGGATGCAATATCTGTGTTTCATCGTCAATAAGAAGGTGTAAGGTATACTGTAAACCTGATGTGAAGCATCGGAATCTAAAACAGGACTCACATGAGAGGTTCAAATCATAGAAAGTGATAGTGTCAGTCCTCTTGTACTTAAGTCGGCATTGTGCCTTTTGTATTAAATTCGTATGCAATTTCTGTGTTTCATCGTCAATAAGAAGGACCAAGGCATACAGTAAACCTGAAGTGATGCATCGGAATGTAAAACTAGACTCATAGGAGAGGTTCAAATCATAGAAAGTTAGAGTGTGAGTCCTATTGTTTTAAGTCGGCATTGTGCCTTTTGAATTTAATTCCGATGCAATTTCTGTGTTTCATCGTCAATAAGTAGGTGCAAGGTATACAGTAAACCTGAAGTGAAGCATCGGAATCTAAGACTGGACTTACTGGAGAGGTTCAAATCATAGAGAGTTAGGGTGTCAGTCTTCTTGTACATAAGTCGGCATTGTGCCTTTTGAATTTAATTCCGATGCAATTTCTGTGATTCATCGTCAGTTAGAAGGTGCAAGGTATACAGTAAACCTGAAGTGAAGCATCGGAATCTAAAACTGGACTCACAGGAGAGGTTCAAATCATAGAAAGAGAGAGTGTCAGTTCTCTTTTACTTATGTCGGCATTGTGCCTTTTGAATTTAATTCCGATGCATTTTCTGTGTTTTATCGTCAATAAGAAGGTCCAAGGGATACTGTAAACCTGAAGATAAGCATCGGAATCTATAACTGGACTCACAGGAGAGGTTGAAATGTTAGAAAGTTAGAGTGTCAGTCCTCTTGTACTTAAGTCGCCATTGTGCCTTTTGTATTAAATTCGGATGTAATTTCTGTGTTTCATCGTCAATAGGAAGGTCCAAGAGATACAGTAAACCTGAAGTGAAGTATCGGAATCTAAAACTGGACTCACAGGAGAGGTTCACATCATAGAAAGTGAGAGTGTCAGTCCTCTTGTACTTAAGTCGGCATTGTGCCTTTTGTATTAAATTCGGATGCAATTTCTGTGTTTCATCATCAAAAAGAAGGACCTAGGGATACAGTAAAACTGAAGTGAAGCAACGGAATCTAAAACTGGACTCACAGGAGAGGTTCAAATCATAGAATGTGAGAGTGTCAGCCCTCTTGTACTTAAGTCGGCATTGTGCATTTTGCATTAAATTCGGATGCAATTTGTGTGTTTCATCGTCAATAAGAAGGTCCAAGGTTACAGTAAACCTGAAGTTAAGCATCGGAAACTAAAACTGGACTCAAAGGAGAGGTAGAAAGTGAGAGTCTCAGTCCTCTTGTACTTAAGTCGGCATTGTGCCTTTTGTACTAAATTCGGATGCAAACTCTGTGTTTCATCGTCAATAAGAAAGTCCAAGGGATACAGTAAACCTGAAGTGATGCATCGGAATCTAAAACTGGACACACAGGAGAGGTTCAAATCATAGAAAGTGAGTGTGTCACTCCTCTTGTCCCTAAGTCGGCATTGTCCCTATTGTATTAAATTCGGATGCAATTTCTGTGTTTCATCGTCAATAAGAAGGTCCAAGGTATACTGTAAACCTGTAGATAAGCATCGGAATCTAAAACTGGACTCACAGGAGAGGTTCAAATCTTAGAAAGTTAGTGTGTCAGTCCTCTTTTACTTAAGTCGGCATTGTGCCTTTTGAATTTAATTCCGATGCTATTTCTGTGTTTCATCGTCAATAAGAAGGTGCAAGGTATACATTAAACCAGAAGTGGAGCATTGGAATCTAAGACTGGACTCACAGGAGGGGTTAAAATCATAGAAAGTAAGAGTGTCGGTCCTCTTGTACATAAGTCGGCATTGTGCATTTTGTATTAAATTCCGATGCAATTTCTGTGTTTCATCGTCAATAAGAAGGTCCAAGAGATACAGTAAACCTGAAATGAAGTATCGGAATCCAAAACTGGACTCACAGGAGAGGTTCAAATCATAGAAAGGGAGAGTGTCAGTCTTCTTGTACTATAGTCGGCATTGTGCTATTTGTATTAAATTCGGATGCAATTTCTGTGTTTCATCGTCAATAAGAAGGTCCAAGGGATACAGTAAACCTGAAGTGAAGCATCGGAATCTAACACTGGACTCACAGGAGAGGTTCAAATCATAGAAAGTTAGAGTGTCAGTCCTCTTGTACTTAAGTCGGCATTGTGCCTTTTGTATTAAATTCGGATGCATTTTCTGTGTTTCATCGTCAATAAGAGGGTCCAAAGGATACAGTAAACGTGAAGTACAGCATCGGAATCTAAAACTGGACTCGAAGGAGAGGTTCTAATCATAGAATGTTAGAGAGTGTCAGTCCTCTTGTACTTAAGTCGGCATTGTGCCATTTGAATTTAATTCCGATGCAATTTCTGTGTTTCATCGTCAATAAGAAGGGGCAAGGTATACAGTAAACCTAAAGTGAAGCATCGGAATCTAAAACTGGACTAACAGAAGAGGTTCAAATCATAGAGACTTTGAGTGTCAGTCCTCTTGTAATGAAGTCGGCATTGTGCCTTGTGAATTTAATTCCGATGCAATTTCTGTGTTTCTTCGTCAATAAGAAGGTGCAAGGTATACAGTATACCTGAAGTGAAGCATCGGAATCTAAAACTGGACTCACAGAAGAGGTTCAAATCATTGAAAGTTAGAGTGTCAGTCCTCTTGTACTTATGTCGGCATTGTGCCTTTTGTATTAAATTTGGATGCATTATCTGTGCTTCATCGTCAATAAGAAGGTGCAAGGTATACAGTAAACCTGAAGTGAAGCATCGGAATCTAAAACTGGACTCACAGGAAAGGTTCTAATCATAGAAAGGGAGAGTGTCAGTCTTCTTGTACTTAAGTCGGCATTGTGCTTTTTGTATTAAATTCGGATGCAATTTCTGTGTTTCATCGTCAATAAGAAGGTCCAAGGGATACAGTAAACCTGAAGTGAAGCATCGGAATCTAACACTGGACTCACAGGAGAGGTACAAATCATAGAAAGTAAGAGTGTCAGTCCTCTTGTACTTAAGTCGGCAATGTGCCATTTGTATTAAATTTGGTTGCAATATCTGTGTTTCATCGTCAATAAGAAGGTGTAAGGTATACTGTAAACCTGAAGTGAAGCATCGGAATCTAAAACTTGACTCACCTGAGAGGTTCAAATCTTAGAAAGTGATAGTGTCAGTCCTCTTGTACTTAAGTCGGCATTGTGCCTTTTGTATAAAATTCGTATGCAATTTCTGTGTTTCATCGTCAATAAGAAGGTCCAAGGCATACAGTAAACCTGAAGTGATGCATCGGAATGTAAAACTAGACTCACAGGAGAGGTTCAAATCATAGAAAGTTAGAGTGTGAGTCCTATTGTTCTTAAGTCGGCATTGTGACTTTTGAATTTAATTCCGATGCAATTTCTGTGTTTCATCGTCAATAAGAAGGTGCAAGGTAAACAGTAAACCTGAAGTGAAGCATCGGAATCTAAGACTGGACTTACTGGAGAGGTTCAAATCATAGAGAGTTAGGGTGTCAGTCTTCTTGTACATAAGTCGGCATTGTGCCTTTTGAATTTAATTCCGATTCAATTTCTGTGTTTCATCGTCAGTTAGAAGGTGCAAGGTATACAGTAAACCTGAAGTGAAGCATCGGAATCTAAAACTGGACTCACGGGAGAGGTTCAAATCATAGAAAGAGAGAGTGTCAGTTCTCTTTTACTTAAGTCGGCATTGTGCCTATTGTATTAAATTCGGATGCATGTTCTGTGTTTTATCGTCAATAAGAAGGTCCAAGGGATACTGTAAACCTGAAGATAAGCATCGGAATCTATAACTGGTCTCACAGGAGAGGTTCAAATGTTAGAAAGTTAGAGTGTCAGTCCTCTTGTACTTAAGTCGGCATTGTGCCTTTTGTATTAAATTCGGATGTAATTTCTGTGTTTCATCGTCAATAGGAAGGTCCAAGAGATACAGTAAACCTGAAGTGAAGTATCGGAATCTAAAACTGGACTCACAGGAGAGGTTCACATCATAGAAAGTGAGAGTGTCAGTCCTCTTGTACTTAAGTCGGCATTGTGCCTTTTGTATTAAATTCGGATGCAATTTCTGTGTTTCATCATCAATAAGAAGGACCTAGGGATACAGTAAAACTGAAGTGAAGCAACGGAATCTAAAACTGGACTCACAGGAGAGGTTCAAATCATAGAATGTGAGAGTGTCAGGCCTCTTGTACTTAAGTCGGCATTGTGCATTTTGCATTAAATTCGGATGCAATTTGTGTGTTCCATCGTCAATAAGAAGGTCCAAGGGATACAGTAAACCTGAAGTTAAGCATCGGAAACTAAAACTGGACTCAAAGGAGAGGTAGAAAGTGAGAGTCTCAGTCCTCTTGTACTTAAGTCGGCATTGTGCCTTTTGTACTAAATTCGGATGCAAACTCTGTGTTTCATCGCCAATAAGAAAGTCCAAGGGATACAGTAAACCTGAAGTGATGCATCGGAATCTAAAACTGGACTCACAGGAAGGTTCAAATCATAGAAAGTGAGTGTGTCAGTCCTCTTGTCCCTAAGTCGGCATTGTCCCTATTGTATTAAATTCGGATGCAATTTCTGTGTTTCATCGTCAATAAGAAGGTCCAAGGTATACTGTAAACCTGTAGATAAGCATCGGAATCTAAAACTGGACTCACAGGAGAGGTTCAAATCTTAGAAAGTTAGTGTGTCAGTCCTCTTTTACTTAAGTCGGCATTGTGCCTTTTGAATTTAATTCCGATGCAATTTCTGTGTTTCATCGTCAATAAGAAGGTGCAAGGTATACATTAAACCAGAAGTGAAGCATTGGAATCTAAGACTGGACTCACAGGAGGGGTTAAAATCATAGAAAGTAAGAGTGTCAGTCCTCTTGTACATATGTCGGCATTGTGCCTTTTGTATTAAATTCCGATGCAATTTCTGTGCTTCATCGTCAATAAGAAGGTCCAAGAGATACAGTAAACCTGAAGTGAAGTATCGGAATCTAAAACTGGACTCACAGGAGAGGTTCAAATCATAGAAAGTTAGAGTGTCAGTCCTCTTGTTCTTAAGTCAGCATTGTGCCTTTTGTATTAAATTCGGATGCATTTTCTGTGTTTCATCGTCAATAAGAGGGTCCAAAGGATACAGTAAACGTGAAGTACAGCATCGGAATCTAAAACTGGACTCGCAGGAGAGGTTCTAATCATAGAAAGTTAGAGAGTGTCAGTCCACTTGTACTTAAGTCGGCATTGTGCCATTTGAATTTAATTCCGATGCAATTTCTGTGTTTCATCGTCAATAAGAAGGGTCAAGGTATACAGTAAACCTAAAGTGAAGCATCGGAATCTAAAACTGGACTAACAGAAGAGGTTCAAATCATAGAGACTTTGAGTGTCAGTCCTCTTGTAATGAAGTCGGCATTGTGCCTTCTGAATTTAATTCCGATGCAATTTCTGTGTTTCTTCGACAATAAGAAGGTGCAAGGTATACAGTATACCTGAAGTGAAGCATCGGAATCTAAAACTGGACTCACAGGAGAGGTTCAAATCATTGAAAGTTAGAGTGTCAGTCCTCTTGTACTTAAGTGGGCATTGTGCCTTTTGTATTAAATTCGTATGCAATTTCTGTGTTTCATCGTCAATAAGAAGGTCCAAGGGATACAGTAAACCTGAAGTGATGCATCGGAATGTAAAACTGAACTCACAGGAGAGGTTCAAGTCGAAGAACGTTAGAGTGTGAGTCCTTTTGTTCTTAAGTCGGCATTGTGCCTTTTGAATTTAATTCCGATGCAATTTCTGTGTTTCATCGTCAATAAGAAGGTGCAAGGTATACAGTAAACCTGAAGTGAAGCATCGGAATCTAAAACTGGACTTACTGGAGAGGTTCACATCTTAGAAAGTGAGAGTGTCAGTCCTCTTGTACATAAGTCGGCATTGTGCCTTTTGTATTAAATTCCGATGCAATTTCTGTGTTTCATCGTCAATAAGAAGGTCCAAGAGATACAGTTAACCTGAAGTGAAGTATCGGAATCTAAAACTGGACTCACAGAAGAGGTTCACATCTTAGAAAGTGAGAGTGTCAGTCCTCTTGTACTTAAGTCGGCATTGTGCCTTTTTGTATTAAATTCGGATGCAATTTCTGTGTTTCATGGTCAATAAGAAGGTCCAATGGATTCAGTAAACCTGAAGTGAAGCATCGGAATCCTAAACTGGACTCACATGAGAGGTTCAAATAATAGAAATTGAGAGTGTCAGTCCTCTTGTACTTAAGTCGGCATTGTGCCTTTTGTATTAAATTCGGATGCAATTTCTGTGTTTCATCATCAATAAGAAGGACCTAGGGATACAGTAAAACTGAAGTGAAGCAACGGAATCTAAAACTGGACTCACAGGAGAGGTTCAAATCATAGAAAGTGAGAGTGTGAGTCCTCTTGTACTTAACTCGGCATTGTGCATTTTGTATTAAATTCGGATGCAATTTGTGTGTTTCATCGTCAATAAGAAGGTCCAAGGGATACAGTAAACCTGAAGTTAAGCATCGGAAACTAAAACTGGACTCAAAGGAGAGGTAGAAAGTGAGAGTGTCAGTCCTCTTGTACTTAAGTCGGCATTGTGCCTTTTGTATTAATTTCGGATGCAATTTCTGTGTTTTACAGTGAATTAAAAGGTCCAAGGGATACAGTAAACCTGATATGAAGCAACGGAATCTAAAACTGGTCTCACAGGAAAGGTTCAAATCATAGAAAGTTAGAGCGTCAGTCCTCTTGTACTTAAGTCGGCATTGTGTCTTTTGTACTAAATTCGGATGCAAACTCTGTGTTTCATCGTCAATAAGAAGGTCCAAGGGATACAGTACACCTGAATTGATGCATCGGAATCTAAAACTGGTCTCACAGGAGAGGTTCAAATCTTAGAAAGTTAGAGTGTCAGTCCTCTTTTACTTAAGTCGGCATTGTGCCTTTTGAATTTAATTCCGATGCAATTTCTGTGTTTCATCGTCAATAAGAAGGTGCAAGGTATACATTAAACCTGAAGTGAAGCATTGGAATCTAAGACTGGACTCACAGGAGAGGTTCAAATCATTGAAATTGAGTGTGTCAGTCCTCTTGTACTTAAGTCGATATTGTGCCTTTTGTATTAAATTCGGATGCAATTTCTGTGTTTCATCGTCAATAAGAAGGTCCAAGGGATACAGTAAACCTGAAGTTAAGCATCGGAATCTAAAACTGGACTCAAAGGAAAGGTAGAAAGTGAGAGTGTCAGTCCTCTTGTACTTAAGTCGGCATTGTGCCTTTTGTATTAAATTCGGATGCAATTTCTGTGTTTACCGTCAATTAGAAGGTCCAAGGGATACAGTAAACCTGATGTGAAGCAACGGAATCTAAAAATTGTCTCACAGGAATGGTTCAAATCATAGGAAGTTAGAGTGTCAGTCCTCTTGTACTTAAGTCGGCATTGTGCCTTTTGAACTAAATACGATTGCAAACTCTGTGTTTCATCGTCAATAAGAAGGTCCAAGGGATACAGTAAACCTGAAGTGATGCATCGGAATCTAAAACTTGACTCACAGGAGGGGCTCAAATCATAGAAAGTGAGAGTGTTAGTCCTCTTGCATTTAAGTCGGCATTGTGCCTTTTGTATTAAATTCGGATGCAATTTCTGTGTTTCATCGTCAATAAGAAGGTGCAAGGTATACATTAAACCTGAAGTGAAGCATTGGAATCTAAGACTGGACTCACGGGAGGGGTTAAAATCATAGAAAGTTAGAGTGTCAGTCCTCTTGTACTTAAGTCGGCATTGTGCCTTTTGTATTAAATTCGGATGCATTTTCTGTGTTTCATCGTCAATAAGAGGGTCCAAGGGATACAGTAAACGTAAAGTACAGCATCGGAATCCAAAACTGGACTCACAGGAGAGGTTCTAATCATAGAAAGTTAGAGAGTGTCAGCCCTCTTGTACTTAAGTCGGCATTGTGCCTTTTGAATTTAATTCCGATGCAATTTCTGTGTTTCATCGTCAATAAGAAAGGTCAAGGTATACAGTAAACCTGAAGTGAAGCATCGGAATGTAAAACTGGACTAACAGGAGAGGGTCAAATCATAGAGACATAGAGTGTCAGTCCTCTTCTAATTAAGTCGGCATTGTGCCTTGTGAATTTAATTCCGATGCAATTTCTGTGTTTCATCGTCAATAAGAAGGTGCAATGTATACAGTATACCTGGAGTGAAGCATCGGAATCTAAAGCTGGACTCATAGGAGAGGTTCAAATCATTGAAAGTAAGAGTGTCAGTCCTCTTGTACTTAAGTCGGCGTTGTGCCTTTTGTATTACATTTGGATGCTTTATCTGTGCTTCATCGTCAATAAGAAGGTGCAAGGTATACAGTAAACCTGAAGTGAAGCATTGGAATCTAAAACTGGACTCACAGGAAAGGTTCTAATCATAGAAAGTGAGAGTGTCAGTCTTCTTGTACTTAAGTCGGCATTGTGCTTTTTGTATTAAATTCGGATGCAATTTCTGTGTTTCATCGTCAATAAGAAGGTCCAAGGGATACAGTAAACCTGAAGTGAACCATCGGATTCTAACACTGGACTCACAGGAGAGGTTCAAATCATAGAAAGTTAGAGCGTCAGTCCTCTTGTACTTAAGTCGGCAATGTGCCATTTGTATTACATTTGGATGCAATATCTGTGTTTCATCGTTAATAAGAGGGTGTAAGGTATACTGTAAACCTGAAGTGAAGCATCGGAATCTAAAACTGGACTCACATGAGAGGTTCAAATCATAGAAAGTGATAGTGTCAGTCCTCTTGTACTTAAGTCGGCATTGTGCCTATTGTATTAAATTCGTATGCAATTTCTGTGTTTCATCGTCAATAAGAAGGTCCAAGGGATACAGTAAACCTGAAGTGATGCATCGGAATGTAAAACTAGACTCACAGGAGAGGTTCAAATCAAAGAAAGTTAGAGTGTGACTCCTATTGTTCTTGAGTCGGCATTGTGCCTTTTGAATTTAATTCCGATGCAATTTCCGTGTGTCATCGTCAATAAGAAGGTGCAAGGTATACAGTAAACCTGAAATGAAGCATCGGAATCTAAAACTGGACTTACTGGAGAGGTTCAAATCATAGAGAGTTAGGGTGTCAGTCTTCTTGTACATAAGTCGGCATTGTGCCTTTTGAATTTAATTCCGATGCAATTTCTGTGTTTCATCGTCAGTTAGAAGGTGCAAGGTATACAGTAAACCTGAAGTGAAGCATCGGAATCTAAAACTGGACTCACAGGAGAGGTTCAAATCATAGATAGAGAGAGTGTCAGTTCTCTATTACTTAAGTAGGCATTGTGCCTATTGTATTAAATTCGGATGCATTTTCTGTGTTTTATCGTCAATAAGAAGGTCCAAGGGATACTGTAAACCTTAAGATAAGCATCGGAATCTAAAACTGGACTCACAGGAGTGGTTCAAATGTTAGAAAGTTAGACTGTCAGTCCTCTTGTACTTAAGTCGGCATTGTGCCTTTTGTATTAAATTCGGATGTAATTTCTGTGTTTCATCGTCAATAGGAAGGTCCAAGAGATACAGTAAACCTGAAGTGAAGTATCGGAATCTAAAACTGGACGCACAGGAGAGGTTCACATCATAGAAAGTGAGAGTGTCAGTCCTCTTGTACTTAAGTCGGCATTGTGCCTTTTGTATTAAATTCGGATGCAATTTCTGTGTTTCATCATCAATAAGAAGGTCCTAGGGATACAGTAAAACTGAAGTGAAGCAACGGAATCTAAAACTGGACTCACAGGAGAGGTTCAAATCATAGAAAGTGAGAGTGTCAGTCCTCTTTTACTTGAGTCGGCATTGTGCATTTTGCATTAAATTCGGATGCAATTTGTGTGTTTCATCGTCAATAAGAAGGTCCAAGGGATACAGTAAACCTGAAGTTAAGCATCGGAAACTAAAACTGGACTCAAAGGAGAGGTAGAAAGTGAGAGTCTCAGTCCTCTTGTACTTAAGTCGGCATTGTGCCTTTTGTACTAAATTCGGATGCAAACTCTGTGTTTCATCGTCAATAAGAAAGTCCAAGGGATACAGTAAACCTGAAGTGATGCATCGGAATCTAAAACTGGACTCACAGGAGAGGTTCAAATCATAGAAAGTGAGTGTGTCAGTCCTCTTGTCCCTAAGTCGGCATTGTCCCTATTGTCTTAAATTCGGATGCAATTTCTTTGTTTCATCGTCAATAAGAAGGTCCAAGGTATACTGTAAACCTGTAGATAAGCATCGGAATCTAAAACTGGACTCACAGGAGAGGTTCAAATCTTAGAAAGTTAGTGTGTCAGTCCTCTTTTACTTAAGTCGGCATTGTGCCTTTTGAATTTAATTCCGATGCAATATCTGTGTTTCATCGTCAATAAGAAGGTGCAAGGTATACAGTAAACCTGAAGTGAAGCATTGGAATCTAAGACTGGACTCACAGGAGGGGTTAAAATCATAGAAAGTAAGAGTGTCAGTCCTCTTGTACATAAGTCGGCATTGTGCCTTTTGTATTAAATTCCGATGCAATTTCGGTGTTTCATCGTCAATAAGAAGGTCCAAGAGATACAGTAAACCTGAAGTGAAGTATCGGAATCTAAAACTGGACTCACAGGAGAGGTTCACATCTTAGAAAGTGAGAGTGTCAGTCCTCTTGTACTTAAGTCGGCATTGTGCCTTTTTGTATTAAATTCGGATGCAATTTCTGTGTTTCATCGTCAATAAGAAGGTCCAAGGGATTCAGTGAACCTGAAGTGAAGCATCGGAATCCTAAACTGGACTCACAGGAGAGGTTCAAATCATAGAAATTGAGAGTGTCAGTCCTCTTGTACTTAAGTCGGCATTGTGTCTTTTGTATTAAATTCGGATGCAATTTCTGTGTTTCATCATCAATAAGAAGGACCTAGGAATACAGTAAAACTGAAGTGAAGCAACGGAATCTAAAACTGGACTCACAGGAGAGGTTCAAATCATAGAAAGTTATAGTGTCAGTCCTCTTGTACTTAAGTCGGCATTGTGCCTTTTGTATTAAATTCGTATGCAATTTCTGTGTTTCATCGTCAATAAGAAGGTCCAAGGGATACAGTAAACCTGAAGTGATGCATCGGAATGTAAAACTGGACTCACAGGAGAGGTTCAAGTCGAAGAACGTTAGAGTGTGAGTCCTTTTGTTCTTAAGTCGGCATTGTGCCTTTTGAATTTAATTCCGATGCAATTTCTGTGTTTCATCGTCAATAAGAAGGTGCAAGGTATACAGTAAACCTGAAGTGAAGCATCGGAATCTAAAACTGGACTTACTGGAGAGGTTCTAATCATAGAGAGTTAGGGTGTCAGTCTTCTTGTACATAAGTCGGCATTGTGCCTATTGTATTAAATTCGGATGCATTTTCTGTGTTTTATCGTCAATAAGAAGGTCCAAGGGATACTGTAAACCTGAAGATAAGCATCGGAATCTATAACTGGACTCACAGGAGAGGTTCAAATGTTAGAAAGTTAGACTGTCAGTCCTCTTGTACTTAAGTCGGCATTGTGCCTTTTGTATTAAATTCGGATGTAATTTCTGTGTTTCATCGTCAATAGGAAGGTCCAAGAGACACAGTAAACCTGAAGTGAAGTATCGGAATCTAAAACTGGACTCACAGGAGAGGTTCACATCATAGAAAGTGATAGTGTAAGTCCTCTTGTACTTAAGTCAGCATTGTGCCTTTTGTATTAAATTCGGATGCAATTTCTGTGTTTCATCATCAATAAGAAGGACCTAGGGATACAGTAAAACTGAAGTGAAGCAACGGAATCTAAAACTGGACTCACAGGAGAGGTTCAAATCATAGATAGTGAGAGTGTCAGTCCTCTTGTACTTATGTCGGCATTGTGCATTTTGCATTAAATTCGGATGCAATTTGTGTGTTACATCGTCAATAAGAAGGTCCAAGGGATACAGTAAACCTGAAGTTAAGCATCGGAAACTAAAACTGGACTCAAAGGTGAGGTAGAAAGTGAGAGTCTCAGTCCTCTTGTACTTAAGTCGGCATTGTGCCTTTTGTACTAAATTCGGATGCAAACTCTGTGTTTCATCGTCAATAAGAAAGTCCAAGGGATACAGTAAACCTGAAGTGATGCATCGGAATCTAAAACTGGACTCACAGGAGAGGTTCAAATCATAGAAAGTGTGTGTGTCAGTCCTCTTGTCCCTAAGTCGGCATTGTCCCTATTGTATTAAATTCGGATGCAATTTCTGTGTTTCATCGTCAATAAGAAGGTCCAAGGTATACTGTAAACCTGTAGATAAGCATCGGAATCTAAAACTGGACTCACAGGAGAGGTTCAAATCTTAGAAAGTTAGTGTGTCAGTCCTCTTTTACTTAAGTCGGCATTGTGCCTTTTGAATTTAATTCCGATGCAATTTCTGTGTTTCATCGTCAATAAGAAGGTGCAAGGTATACAGTAAACCTGAAGTGAAGCATTGGAATCTAAGACTGGACTCACAGGAGGGGTTGAAATCATAGAAAGTAAGAGTGTCAGTCCTCTTGTACATAAGTCGGCATTGTGCCTTTTGTATTAAATTCCGATGCAATTTCTGTGTTTCATCGTCAATAAGAAGGTCCAAGAGATACAGTTAACTTGAAGTGAAGTATCGGAATCTAAAACTGGACTCACAGAAGAGGTTCACATCTTAGAAAGTGAGAGTGTCAGTCCTCTTGTACTTAAGTCGGCATTGTGCCTTTTTGTATTAAATTCGGATGCAATTTCTGTGTTTCATCGTCAATAAGAAGGTCCAATGGATTCAGTAAACCTGAAGTGAAGCATCGGAATCCTAAACTGGACTCACATGAGAGGTTCAAATCATAGAAATTGAGAGTGTCAGTCCTCTTGTACTTAAGTCGGCATTGTGCCTTTTGTATTAAATTCGGATGCAATTTCTGTGTTTCATCATCAATAAGAAGGTCCTAGGGATACAGTAAAACTGAAGTGAAGCAACGGAATCTAAAACTGGACTCACAGGAGAGGTTCAAATCATAGAAAGTGAGAGTGTGAGTCCTCTTGTACTTAACTCGGCATTGTGCATTTTGTATTAAATTCGGATGCAATTTGTGTGTTTCATCGTCAATAAGAAGGTCCAAGGGATACAGTAAACCTGAAGTTAAGCATCGGAAACTAAAACTGGACTCAAAGGAGAGGTAGAAAGTGAGAGTGTCAGTCCTCTTGTACTTAAGTCGGCATTGTGACTTTTGTATTAATTTCGGATGCAATTTCTGTGTTTTACAGTCAATTAAAAGGTCCAAGGGATACAGTAAACCTGATGTGAAGCAACGGAATCTAAAACTGGTCTCACAGGAAAGGTTCAAATCATAGAAAGTTAGAGTGTCAGTCCTCTTGTACTTAAGTCGGCATTGTGCCTTTTGTACTAAATTCGGATGCAAACTCTGTGTTTCATCGTCAATAAGAAGGTCCAAGGGATACAGTACACCTGAATTGATGCATCGGAATCTAAAACTGGACTCACAGGAGAGGTTCAAATCTTAGAAAGTTAGAGTGTCAGTCCTCTTTTACTTAAGTCGGCATTGTGCCTTTTGAATTTAATTCCGATGCAATTTCTGTGTTTCATCGTCAATAAGAAGGTGCAAGGTATACATTAAACCTGAAGTGAAGCATTGGAATCTAAGACTGGACTCACAGGAGGGGTTAAAATCATAGAAAATTAGAGTGTCAGTCCTCTTGTACATAAGTCGGCATTGTGCCTTTTGTATTAAATTCCGATGCAATTTCTGTGTTTTATCGTCAATAAGAAGGTCCGAGAGATACAGTAAACCTGAAGTGAAGTATCGGAATCTAAAACTGGACTCACAGGAGAGGTTCACATCTTAGAAAGTGAGAGTGTCAGTCCTCTTGTACTTATGTCATCATTGTGCCTCTTGTATTAAATTCGGATGCAATTTCTGTGTTTCATCGTCAATAAGAAGGTCCAAGGGATTCAGTAATCCTGAAGTGAAGCATCGGAATCCTAAACTGGACTCACAGGAGAGGTTCAAATCATAGAAATTGAGTGTGTCAGTCCTCTTGTACTTAAGTCGGCATTGTGCCTTTTGTATTAAATTCGGATGCAATTTCTGTGTTTCATCGTCAATAAGAAGGTCCAAGGGATACAGTAAACCTGAAGTTAAGCATCGGAATCTAAAACTGGACTCAAAGGAAAGGTAGAAAGTGAGAGTGTCAGTCCTCTTGTACTTAAGTCGGCATTGTGCCTTTTGTATTAAATTCGGATGCAATTTCTGTGTTTACCGTCAATTAGAAGGTCCAAGGGATACAGTAAACCTGATGTGAAGCAACGGAATCTAAAACTTGTCTCACAGGAAAGGTTCAAATCATAGGAGGTTAGAGTGTCAGTCCTCTTGTACTTAAGTCGGCATTGTGCCTTTCGAACTAAATTCGAATGCAAACTCTGTGTTTCATCGTCAATAAGAAGGTCCAAGGGATACAGTAAACCTGAAGTGATGCATCGGAATCTAAAACTTGACTCACAGGAGGGGTTCAAATCATAGAAAGTGAGAGTGTTAGTCCTCTTGTATTTAAGTCGGCATTGTGCCTTTTGTATTAAATTCGGATGCAAACTCTGTGTTTCATCGTCAATAAGAAGGTGCAAGGTATACATTAAACCTGAAGTGAAGCATTGGAATCTAAGACTGGACTCACGGGAGGGGTTAAAATCATAGAAAGTTAGAGTGTCAGTCCTCTTGTACTTAAGTCGGCATTGTGCCTTGTAAATTTAACTCCGATGCAATTTCTGTGTTTCATCGTCAATAAGAAGGTGCAATGTATACAGTATACCTGGAGTGAAGCATCGGAATCTAAAGCTGGACTCATAGGAGAGGTTCAAATCATTGAAAGTAAGAGTGTCAGTCCTCTTGTACTTAAGTCGGCATTGTGCCTTTTGTATTAAATTTGGATGCTTTATCTGTGCTTCATCGTCAATAAGAAGGTGCAAGGTATACAGTAAACCTGAAGTGAAGCATCGGAATCTAAAACTGGACTCACAGGAAAGGTTCTAATCATAGAAAGTGAGAGTGTCAGTCTTCTTGTACTTAAGTCGGCATTGTGCTTTTTGCATTAAATTCGGATGCAATTTCTGTGTTTCATCGTCAATAAGAAGGTCCAAGGGATACAGTAAACCTGAAGTGAAGCATCGGATTCTAACACTGGACTCACAGGAGAGGTTCAAATCATAGAAAGTTAGAGCGTCAGTCCTCTTGTACTTAAGTCGGCAATGTGCCATTTGTATTACATTTGGATGCAATATCTGTGTTTCATCGTCAATAAGAAGGTGTAAGGTATACTGTAAACCTGAAGTGAAGCATCGGAATCTAAAACTGGGCTCACATGAGAGGTTCAAATCATAGAAAGTGATAGTGTCAGTCCTCTTGTACTTAAGTCGGCATTGTGCCTATTGTATTAAATTCGTATGCAATTTCTGTGTTTCATCGTCAATAAGAAGGTCCAAGGGATACAGTAAACCTGAAGTGATGCATCGGAATGTAAAACTAGACTCACAGGAGAGGTTCAAATCAAAGAAAGTTAGAGTGTGACTCCTATTGTTCTTGAGTCGGCATTGTGCCTTTTGAATTTAATTCCGATGCAATTTCCGTGTGTCATCGTCAATAAGAAGGTGCAAGGTATACAGTAAACCTGAAGTGAAGCATCGGAATCTAAAACTGGACTTACTGGAGAGGTTCAAATCATAGAGAGTTAGGGTGTCAGTCATCTTGTACATAAGTCGGCATTGTGCCTTTTGAATTTAATTCCGATGCAATTTCTGTGTTTCATCGTCAGTTAGAAGGTGCAAGGTATACAGTAAACCTGAAGTGAAGCATCGGAATCTAAAACTGGACTCACAGGAGAGGTTCAAATCATAGATAGAGAGAGTGTCAGTTCTCTATTACTTAAGTAGGCATTGTGCCTATTGTATTAAATTCGGATGCATTTTCTGTGTTTTATCGTCAATAAGAAGGTCCAAGGGATACTGTAAACCTTAAGATAAGCATCGGAATCTAAAACTGGACTCACAGGAGAGGTTCAAATGTTAGAATGTTAGAGTGTCAGTCCTCTTGTACTTAAGTCGGCATTGTGCCTTTTGTATTAAATTCAGATGCAATTTCTGTGTTTCAATGTCAATAAGAAGGTCCAAGAGATACAGTAAACCTGAATTGAAGTATCGGAATCTAAAACTGGACTCACAGGAGAGGTTCACATCATAGAAAGTGAGAGTGTCAGTCCTCTTGTACTTAAGTCGGCATTGTGCCTTTTGTATTAAATTCGGATGCAATTTCTGTGTTTCATCATCAATACGAAGGTCCTAGGGATACAGTAAAACTGAAGTGAAGCAACGGAATCTAAAACTAGACTCAGAGGAGAGGTTCAAATCATAGAAAGTGAGAGTGTCAGTCCTCTTGTACTTAAGTCGGCATTGTGCCTTTTGTATTAAGTTCAGATGCAATTTCTGTGTTTCATCGTCAATAAGAAGGTCCAAGGGATACAGTAAACCTGAAGTTAAGCATCAGAATCTAAAACTGGACTCAAAGGAGAGGTAGAAAGTGAGAGTGTTAGTCCTCTTGTACTTAAGTCGGCATTGTGCCTTTTGTATTAAATTCGAATGCAATTTCTGTGTTTTACAGTCAATTAAAAGGTCCAAGGGATACAGTAAACCTGATGTGAAGCAACGGAATCTAAAACTGGTCTCACAGGAAAGGTTAAAATCATAGAATGTTAGAGTGTCAGTCCTCTTGTACTTAAGTCGGCATTGTGCCTTTTGTACTAAATTCGGATGCAAACTCAGTGTTTCATCGTCAATAAGAAGGTCCAAGGGATACAGTAAACCTGAAGTGATGCATCGCAATCTAAAACTGGACTCACAGGAGAGGTTCAAATCATAGAAAGTGAGAGTGTCAGTCCTCTTGTCCCTAAGTCGGCATTGTCCCTATTGTATTAAATTCGGATGCAATTTCTGAGTTTCATCGTCAATAAGAAGGTCCAAGGTATACTGTAAACCTGAAGATAAGCATCGGAATCTAAAACTGGACTCACAGGAGGGGTTCAAATCTTAGAAAGTTAGAGTGTCAGTCCTCTTTTACTTAAGTCGGCATTGTGCCTTTTGAATTTAATTCCGATGCAGTTTCTGTCTTTCATCGTCAATAAGAAGGTCCAAGGGATACAGTAAACCTGAAGTGAATCATCGGAAACTAAAACTGGACTCACAGGAGAGGTTCAAATCATAGAAAGTTAGAGTGTCAGTCCTCTTGTACTTAAGTCGGCATTGTGCCTTTTGTATTAAATTCGGATGAAATTTCCGTGTTTCATCGTCAATAAGAAGGTCCAAGAGATACAGTAAACCTGAAGTGAAGCATCGGAATCTAAAACTGGACTCACAGGAGAGGCTCAAATCATTGAAATTTAGAGTGTCAGTCCTCTTGTACATAAGTCGGCATTGTGAATTGTGTAATATATTCGGATACCATTTCTGTGTTTCATCGTCAATAAGAAGGTCCAAGAGAACAGTAAACCTGAAGTCAAGCATCGGAATCTAAAACTGGACTCACATGAGAGGATCAAATCATAGAAAGTGAAGGTGTCAGTCTTCTTGTACTTAAGTCGGCATTGTGCCTTTTGTATTAAATTCGGATGCAATTGCTGTGTTTCATCGTCAATCAGAAGGTGCATGGTATACAGTAAACCTGAAGTGAACCAACGGAATCTAAAACTGGACTCACAGGAGAGGTTCAAATCATAGAAAGTGAGGGTGTTAGTCCTCTTGTACTTAAGTTGGCATTGTGCCTTTTGTATTAAATTCGGATGCAATTTCTGTGTTTTATCGACAATAAGAAGGTCCAAGGGATACAGTAAACCTAAAGTGAAGCATCGGAATCTAAAACTGGACTCACTGGAGAGGTTCAAATAATAGAAAGTTAGAGTGTCAGTCCTCTTGTACTTAAGTCAGCATTATGCCTTTTGAATTTAATTCCGATGCAATTTCTGTGTTTCATCGTCAATAAGAAGGTCCAAGGGATACAGTAAACCTGAAGTGAAGTATCGGAATCTAAAACTGGACTCACAGGAGTGGTTCACATCATAGAAAGTGAGAGTGTCAGTCCTCTTGTACTTAAGTCGGCATTGTGCCTTTTGTATTAAATTCGGATGCAATTTCTGTGTTTCATCATCAATAAGAAGGTCCTAGGGATACAGTAAAACTGAAGTGAAGCAGCGGAATCTAAAACTGGACTCACAGGAGAGGTTCAAATCATAGAAAGTGAGAGTGTCAGTCCTCTTGTACTTAAGTCGGCATTGTGCCTTTTGTATTAAATTCGGATGCAATTTCTGTGTTTCATCGTCAATAAGAAGGTCCAAGGTATACAGTAAACCTGAAGTTAAGCATCGGAATCTAAAACTAAACTCAATGGAGAGGTAGATAGTGAGAGTGTCAGTCCCCTTGTACTTAAGTCGGCATTGTGCCTTTTGTATTAAATTCGGATGCAATTTCTGTGTTTTACAGTCAATTAAAAGGTCCAAGGGATACAGTGAACCTGATCTGAAGCAACGGAATCTAAAACTGGTCTCACAGGAAAGGTTAAAATCATAGAATGTTAGAGTGTCAGTCCTCTTGTACTTAAGTCGGCATTGTGCCTTTTGTACTAAATTCGGATGCAAACTCTGTGTTTCATCGTCAATAAGAAGGTCCAAGGGAAACAGTAAACCTGAAGTGATGCATCGGAATCTAAAACTGGACTAACAGGAGAGGTTCAAATCATAGAAAGTGAGAGTGTCAGTCATCTTGTCCCTAAGTCGGCATTGTCATTATTGTATTAAATTCGGATGCAATTTCTGTGTTTCATCGTCAATAAGAAGGTCCAAGGTATACTGTAAACCTGAAGATAAGCATCGGAATCAAAAGCTGGACTCACAGGAGAGGTTCAAATCATAGAGACTTAGAGTGACAGTCCTCTTGCAATTAAGTCGTCATTGTGCCTTTTGTATTACAATCGGATGCAACTTCTGTGTTTCATCGTCAATAAGAAGGTGCAAGGTATACAGTAAACCTGAAGTGATGCATCGGAATCTAAAACTGGACTCACAAGAGAGGTTAAAATCATTGAAAGTTAGAGTGTCAGTCTTCTTTTACTTATTTCGGCATTGTGCTTTTTGTATTAAATTCGGATGCAATTTCTGTGTTTCATCGTCAATAAGATGGTCCAAGGGATACAGTAAACCTGAAGTGAAGCACCGGAAACTAAAACTGGACCCACAGGAGAGGTTCAAATCATAGAATGTTAGAGTGTCAGTCCTCTTGTACTTAAGTCGGCAATGTGCCATTTGTATTAATTTCGGATGCAATATCTGTGTTTCATCGTCAATAAGAAGGTGTAAGGTATACTGTAAACTTGAAGTGAAGCATCGGAATCTAAAACTGGACTCACAGGAGAGGTTGAAATCGTAGAAAGTGGGGGTGTCAGTCCTCTTGTACTTAAGTCGGCGTTGTGCCTTTTGTATTAAATTCGGATGCAATTTCTGTGTTTCATCGTCAATAAGAAGGTCCAAGGGATACAGTAAACCTGAAGTTAAGCATCGGAATCTAAAACTGGACTCACAGGAGAGGTTCAAATCATAGAAAGTTAGAGTGTCATTCCTCTTGTACTTATGTCGGCATTGTGCCTTTTGTATTAAATTCGGATGCAATTTCTGTGTTTCATCGACAATAAGGAGGTCCAAGGGATACAGTAAACCTAAAGTGAAGCATCGGAATCTAAAACTGGACTCACAGGAGAGGTTCTAATAATAGAAAGTTAGAGTGTCAGTCCTATTGTACTTAAGTCGGGATTATACCTTTTGAATTTAATTCCGATGCAATTTCTGTGTTTCATCGTCAATAAGATGGTGCAAGGTATACAGTAAACCTGAAGTGAAGCATTGGAATCTAAAACTGGACTCACAGGAGAGGTTCAAATCATAGAAAGTTGGAGAGTGTCAGTCTTCTTGTACTGAAGTCAGCATTGTGCCTTTTGAATTTAATTCCGATGCAATTTCTGTGTTTCATCGTAAATAAGAAGGTGCAAGGCATACAGTAAACCGGAAGTGAAGCATCGGAATCTAGAACTGGACTCACAGGAGAGGTTCAAATCATAGGGACTTAGAGCGTCAGTCCTCTTGTAATTAAGTCGGCATTGTGCCTTTTGTATTACAATCGGATGCAATTTCGGTGTTTCATCGTCAATAAGAAGGTGCAAGGTATACAGTAAACCTGAAGTGATGCATCGGAATCTAAAACTGGACTCACAAGAGAGGTTAAAATCATTGAAAATTAGAGTGTCAATTTTCTTTTACTTAAGTCGGCATTGTGCTTTTTGTATTAAATTCGGATGCAATATCTGTGTTTCATCGTCAATAAGATTGTCCAAGGGATACAGTAAACCTGTAGTGAGGCATCGGTATCTAAAACTGGACTCACAGGAGAGGTTCAAATCATAGAAAGTGAGAGTGTCAGTCTTCTTTTACTTAAGTCGGCATTGTGCATTTTGTATTAAATTCTAATGCAATTTCTGTGTTTCATCGTCAATAAGATGGTCCAAGGAATACAGTTAACCTGATGTGAAGCATCGGAATCTAAAACTGGACTCACAGGAGAGGTTAAAATCATAGTAAGTTAGAGTGTCAGTCCTCCTGTACTTAAGTCGGCAATGTGCCATTTGTATTAAATTCGGATGCAATATCTGTGTTTCATTGTCAATAAGAAGGTCCAAAGGATACAGTAAACCTGCAGTGATGCATCGGAATCTAAAACTGGACTCACAGGAGAGGTTCAAATCATAGAAAGTTAGAGTGTCAGTCCTCTTGTACTTAAGTCGGCATTGTGCCTTTTGTATTAAATACGGATGCAATTTCTGGTTTTTACCGTCAATTAGAAGGGCAAAGGTATACAGTAAACCTGATATGAAGCATCGGAATCTCAAACTGGTCTCACAGGATAGGTTCAAATCATAGAAAGTTAAAGTGTCAGTCCTCTTGTACTTAAGTCGGCATTGTGCCTTTTGGATTAAATTCGGATGCAATTTCTGTGTTTCATGGTCAATAAGAAGGTCCAAGGTATACAGTAAACCTGAAGATAAGCATCGGAATATAAAACGGGACTCACAGGAGAGGTTCAAATCTTAGAATGTTAGAGTGTCAGTCGTATTTTACTTGAGTCGGCATTGTGCATTTTGTATTAACTTTGGATGCATTTTCTGTGTTTCATCGTCAATAAGTAGGTGCAAGGTATACAGTAAACCTGAAGTGAAGCATTGGAATCTAAAACTGGACTCATAGGAAAAGTTCAAATTATAGAAAGTGAGAGTGTCAGTCTTCTTTTACTTAAGTCGGCATTGTGCATTTTGTATTAAATTCTAATGCAATTTCTGTGTTACATCGTCAATAAGATGGTCCAAGGGATACAGTAAACCTGAAGTGAAGCATCGGAATCTAAATCTGGACTCACAGGAGAGGTTCAAATCATAGTAAGTTAGAGTGTCAGTCCTCCTGTACTTAAGTCGGCAATGTGCCATTTGTATTAAATTCGGATGCAATATCTGTGTTTCATTGTCAATAAGAAGGTCCAAGGGATACAGTAAACCTGCAGTGATGCATCGGAATCTAAAACGGGACTCACAGGAGAGGTTCAAATCATAGAAAGTTAGAGTGTCAGTCCTCTTGTACTTAAGTCGGCATTGTGCCTTTTGTATTAAATACGGATGCAATTTCTGGTTTTTACCGTCAATTAGAAGGGCCAAGGTATACAGTAAACCTGATGTGAAGCATCGGAATCTCAAACTGGTCTCACAGGATAGGTTCAAATCATAGAAAGTTAAAGTGTCAGTCCTCTTGTACTTAAGTCGGCATTGTGCCTTTTGTATTAAATTCGGATGCAATTTCTGTGCTTCATCGTCAATAAGAACGTCCAAGGGATACAGCAAACCTGAAGTGAAGCATCCGAATCTAAAACTGGACTCACAGGAGAGCTTCATATCATAGAAAGATAGAGTGTCGGTCCTCTTGTGCTTAAGTCGGCAATGTGCCTTTTGAATTAAATTCGGATGCAATTTCTGTGTTTCATCGTCAATATGAAGGTCCAAGGGATACAGTAAACTTGAAGTGAAGCTTCGGAATCTAAAACTGTACTCACAGGAGAGGTTCAAATCATAGAAAGTGAGAGTGTCAGACCTCTTGTACTTAAGTCGGCATTGTGCCTTTTGTATTTAATTCGAATGGAATTTCTGTGTTTCATCGTCGATAAGAAGGTCAAAGGGATACAGTCAACCTGAAGTGAATTATCGGAATCTAAAACTGGACCCACAGGAGAATTTCAAATCATTGAAAGTTAGAGTGTCAGTCCTCTTGTACTTAAGACGGGATTGTCCCTATTGTATTATATTCGGATGCAACATCTGTGTTTCATCGTCAATAAGAAGGTGTAAGGTATACTGTAAACCTGAAGTGAAGCATCGGAATCTACCACTAGACTCACAGGAGAGGTTCAAATCATAGAAAGTGAGCGTGTCAGTCCTCTTGTACTTAAGTCGGCATTGTGCCTTTTGTATTAAATTCGGATGCAAACTCTGTGTTTCATCGTCAATAAGAAGGTCCAAGTGATACAGTAAACCTGAAGTGAAGCATCGGAATCTTAAACTGGACTCACAGGAGAGGTTCAAATCATAGACAGTTAGAGTGTCAGTCCTCTCGTACTTAAGTCGGCATTGTGCCTTTTGTATTAAATTCGGATGCAATTTCTGTGTTTCATCGTCAATAAGAAGGTCCAAGGTATACTGTAAACCTGAAGATAAGCATCGGAATCTAAAACTGGACTCACAGGAGAGGTTCAAATCTTAGAAAGTTAGAGTGTCAGTCCTCTTTTACTTAAGTCGGCATTGTGCCTTTTGAATTTAATTCCGATGCAGTTTCTGTCTTTCATCGTCAATAAGAAGGTCCAAGGGACACAGTAAACCTGAGGTGAATCATCGGAATCTAAAACTGGACTCACAGGAGAGGTTCAAATGATAGAAAGTTAGAATGTCAGTCCTCTTGTACTTAAGTCGGCATTCTGCCTTTTGTATTAAATTCGGATGCAATTTCTGTGTTTCATCGTCAATAAGAAGGTCCAAGAGATACAGTAAACCTGAAGTGAAGCATCGGAATCTAAAACTGGACTCACAGGAGAGGCTCAAATCATTGAAAGTTAGGGTGTCAGTCCTCTTGTACATAAGTCGGCATTGTGAATTGTGTAATAAATTCGGATGCCATTTCTGTGTTTCATCGTCAATAAGAGGGTCCAAGAGAACAGTAGACCTGAAGTGAAGGATCGGAATCCAAAACTGGACTCACAGGCGAGGTTCAAATCATAGATAGTGAAGGTGGCAGTCCTCTTGTACTTAAGTCGGCATTGTGCCTTTTGTATTAAATTCGGATGCAATTGCTGTGTTTCATCGACAATCAGAAGGTGCATGGTATACAGTAAACCAGAAGTGAACCAACGGAATCTAAAACTGGACTCACAGGAGAGGTTCAAATCATAGAAAGTAAGGGTGTTAGTCCTCTTGTACTTAAGTCGGCATTGTGCCTTTTGTATTAAATTCGGATGCAGTTGCTGTGTTTCATCGACAATAAGAAGGTCCAAGGGATACAGTAAACCTAAAGTGAAGCATCGGAATCTAAAACTGGACTCACTGGAGAGGTTCAAATAATAGAAAGTTAGAGTGTCAGTCCTCTTGTACTTAAGTCGGCATTATGCCTTTTGAATTTAATTCCGATGCAATTTCTGTGTTTCATCGTCAATACGATGGTGCAAGGTATACAGTAAACCTGAAGTGAAGCATTTGAAGCTAAAACTGGACTCACAGGAGAGGTTCAAATCATAGAAAGTTAGAGTGTCGGTCCTCTTGTACTTAAGTCGGCATTGTGCCTTTTGTATTAAATTCGGATGCAATTTCTGTGCTTCATCGTCAATAAGAACGTCCAAGGGATACAGCAAACCTGAAGTGAAGCATCCGAATCTAAAACTGGACTCACAGGAGAGGTTCAAATCATAGAAAGATAGAGTGTCGGTCCTCTTGTACTTAAGTCGGCATTGTGCCTTTTATATTAAAATCGGATACAATTTCTGTGTTTCGTCGTCAATAGGAAGGTCCCAGGGATACAGTAAACCTGAAGTGAATCATCGGAATCAAAAACTGAACTCAAAGCAGAGGTTCAAATCATAGAAAGTTAGAGTGTCAGTCCTCTTGTAATTAAGTCGGCATTGTGCCTTTTGTATTAAATTCGGATGCAATTTCTGTGTTTCATCGTCTATAAGAAGGTCCAAGGGATTCAGTAATCCTGAAGTGAAGCATCGGAATCCTAAACTGGACTCACAGGAGAGGTTCAAATCATAGAAATTGAGTGTGTCAGTCCTCTTGTACTTAAGTCGGCATTGTGCCTTTTGTATTAAATTCGGATGCAATTTCTGTGTTTCATCGTCAATAAGAAGGTCCAAGGGATACAGTAAACCTGAAGTTAAGCATCGGAATCTAAAACTGGACTCAAAGGAAAGGTAGAAAGTGAGAGTGTCAGTCCTCTTGTACTTAAGTCGGCATTGTGCCTTTTGTATTAAATTCGGATGCAATTTCTGTGTTTACCGTCAATTAGAAGGTCCAAGGGATACAGTAAACCTGATGTGAAGCAACGGAATCTAAAACTTGTCTCACAGGAAAGGTTCAAATCATAGGAGGTTAGAGTGTCAGTCCTCTTGTACTTAAGTCGGCATTGTGCCTTTTGAACTAAATTCGAATGCAAACTCTGTGTTTCATCGTCAATAAGAAGGTCCAAGGGATACAGTAAACCTGAAGTGATGCATCGGAATCTAAAACTTGACTCACAGGAGGGGTTCAAATCATAGAAAGTGAGAGTGTTAGTCCTCTTGTATTTAAGTCGGCATTGTGCCTTTTGTATTAAATTCGGATGCAAACTCTGTGTTTCATCGTCAATAAGAAGGTGCAAGGTATACATTAAACCTGAAGTGAAGCATTGGAATCTAAGACTGGACTCACGGGAGGGGTTAAAATCATAGAAAGTTAGAGTGTCAGTCCTCTTGTACTTAAGTCGGCATTGTGCCTTGTAAATTTAACTCCGATGCAATTTCTGTGTTTCATCGTCAATAAGAAGGTGCAATGTATACAGTATACCTGGAGTGAAGCATCGGAATCTAAAGCTGGACTCATAGGAGAGGTTCAAATCATTGAAAGTAAGAGTGTCAGTCCTCTTGTACTTAAGTCGGCATTGTGCCTTTTGTATTAAATTTGGATGCTTTATCTGTGCTTCATCGTCAATAAGAAGGTGCAAGGTATACAGTAAACCTGAAGTGAAGCATCGGAATCTAAAACTGGACTCACAGGAAAGGTTCTAATCATAGAAAGTGAGAGTGTCAGTCTTCTTGTACTTAAGTCGGCATTGTGCTTTTTGCATTAAATTCGGATGCAATTTCTGTGTTTCATCGTCAATAAGAAGGTCCAAGGGATACAGTAAACCTGAAGTGAAGCATCGGATTCTAACACTGGACTCACAGGAGAGGTTCAAATCATAGAAAGTTAGAGCGTCAGTCCTCTTGTACTTAAGTCGGCAATGTGCCATTTGTATTACATTTGGATGCAATATCTGTGTTTCATCGTCAATAAGAAGGTGTAAGGTATACTGTAAACCTGAAGTGAAGCATCGGAATCTAAAACTGGACTCACATGAGAGGTTCAAATCATAGAAAGTGATAGTGTCAGTCCTCTTGTACTTAAGTCGGCATTGTGCCTATTGTATTAAATTCGTATGCAATTTCTGTGTTTCATCGTCAATAAGAAGGTCCAAGGGATACAGTAAACCTGAAGTGATGCATCGGAATGTAAAACTAGACTCACAGGAGAGGTTCAAATCAAAGAAAGTTAGAGTGTGACTCCTATTGTTCTTGAGTCGGCATTGTGCCTTTTCAATTTAATTCCGATGCAATTTCCGTGTGTCATCGTCAATAAGAAGGTGCAAGGTATACAGTAAACCTGAAGTGAAGCATCGGAATCTAAAACTGGACTTACTGGAGAGGTTCAAATCATAGAGAGTTAGGGTGTCAGTCATCTTGTACATAAGTCGGCATTGTGCCTTTTGAATTTAATTCCGATGCAATTTCTGTGTTTCATCGTCAGTTAGAAGGTGCAAGGTATACAGTAAACCTGAAGTGAAGCATCGGAATCTAAAACTGGACTCACAGGAGAGGTTCAAATCATAGATAGAGAGAGTGTCAGTTCTCTATTACTTAAGTAGGCATTGTGCCTATTGTATTAAATTCGGATGCATTTTCTGTGTTTTATCGTCAATAAGAAGGTCCAAGGGATACAGTAAACCTTAAGATAAGCATCGGAATCTAAAACTGGACTCACAGGAGAGGTTCAAATGTTAGAATGTTAGAGTGTCAGTCCTCTTGTACTTAAGTCGGCATTGTGCCTTTTGTATTAAATTCAGATGCAATTTCTGTGTTTCAATGTCAATAAGAAGGTCCAAGAGATACAGTAAACCTGAATTGAAGTATCGGAATCTAAAACTGGACTCACAGGAGAGGTTCACATCATAGAAAGTGAGAGTGTCAGTCCTCTTGTACTTAAGTCGGCATTGTGCCTTTTGTATTAAATTCGGATGCAATTTCTGTGTTTCATCATCAATACGAAGGTCCTCGGGATACAGTAAAACTGAAGTGAAGCAACGGAATCTAAAACTAGACTCAGAGGAGAGGTTCAAATCATAGAAAGTGAGAGTGTCAGTCCTCTTGTACTTAAGTCGGCATTGTGCCTTTTGTATTAAGTTCAGATGCAATTTCTGTGTTTCATCGTCAATAAGAAGGTCCAAGGGATACAGTAAACCTGAAGTTAAGCATCAGAATCTAAAACTGGACTCAAAGGAGAGGTAGAAAGTGAGAGTGTCAGTCCTCTTGTACTTAAGTCGGCATTGTGCCTTTTGTATTAAATTCGAATGCAATTTCTGTGTTTTACAGTCAATTAAAAGGTCCAAGGGATACAGTAAACCTGATGTGAAGCAACGGAATCTAAAACTGGTCTCACAGGAAAGGTTAAAATCATAGAATGTTAGAGTGTCAGTCCTCTTGTACTTAAGTCGGCATTGTGCCTTTTGTACTAAAGTCGGATGCAAACTCAGTGTTTCATCGTCAATAAGAAGGTCCAAGGGATACAGTAAACCTGAAGTGATGCATCGCAATCTAAAACTGGACTCACAGGAGAGGTTCAAATCATAGAAAGTGAGAGTGTCAGTCCTCTTGTCCCTAAGTCGGCATTGTCCCTATTGTATTAAATTCGGATGCAATTTCTGAGTTTCATCGTCAATAAGAAGGTCCAAGGTATACTGTAAACCTGAAGATAAGCATCGGAATCTAAAACTGGACTCACAGGAGGGGTTCAAATCTTAGAAAGTTAGAGTGTCAGTCCTCTTTTACTTAAGTCGGCATTGTGCCTTTTGAATTTAATTCCGATGCAGTTTCTGTCTTTCATCGTCAATAAGAAGGTCCAAGGGATACAGTAAACCTGAAGTGAATCATCGGAAACTAAAACTGGACTCACAGGAGAGGTTCAAATCATAGAAAGTTAGAGTGTCAGTCCTCTTGTACTTAAGTCGGCATTGTGCCTTTTGTATTAAATTCGGATGAAATTTCGGTGTTTCATCGTCAATAAGAAGGTCCAAGAGATACAGTAAACCTGAAGTGAAGCATCGGAATCTAAAACTGGACTCACAGGAGAGGCTCAAATCATTGAAATTTAGAGTGTCAGTCCTCTTGTACATAAGTCGGCATTGTGAATTGTGTAATATATTCGGATACCATTTCTGTGTTTCATCGTCAATAAGAAGGTCCAAGAGAACAGTAAACCTGAAGTCAAGCATCGGAATCTAAAACTGGACTCACATGAGAGGATCAAATCATAGAAAGTGAAGGTGTCAGTCTTCTTGTACTTAAGTCGGCATTGTGCCTTTTGTATTAAATTCGGATGCAATTGCTGTGTTTCATCGTCAATCAGAAGGTGCATGGTATACAGTAAACCTGAAGTGAACCAACGGAATCTAAAACTGGACTCACAGGAGAGGTTCAAATCATAGAAAGTGAGGGTGTTAGTCCTCTTGTACTTAAGTCGGCATTGTGCCTTTTGTATTAAATTCGGATGCAATTTCTGTGTTTTATCGACAATAAGAAGGTCCAAGGGATACAGTAAACCTAAAGTGAAGCATCGGAATCTAAAACTGGACTCACTGGAGAGGTTCAAATAATAGAAAGTTAGAGTGTCAGTCCTCTTGTACTTAAGTCAGCATTATGCCTTTTGAATTTAATTCCGATGCAATTTCTGTGTTTCATCGTCAATAAGAAGGTCCAAGGGATACAGTAAACCTGAAGTGAAGTATCGGAATCTAAAACTGGACTCACAGGAGTGGTTCACATCATAGAAAGTGAGAGTGTCAGTCCTCTTGTACTTAAGTCGGCATTGTGCCTTTTGTATTAAATTCGGATGCAATTTCTGTGTTTCATCATCAATAAGAAGGTCCTTGGGATACAGTAAAACTGAAGTGAAGCAGCGGAATCTAAAACTGGACTCACAGGAGAGGTTCAAATCATAGAAAGTGAGAGTGTCAGTCCTCTTGTACTTAAGTCGGCATTGTGCCTTTTGTATTAAATTCGGATGCAATTTCTGTGTTTCATCGTCAATAAGAAGGTCCAAGGTATACAGTAAACCTGAAGTTAAGCATCGGAATCTAAAACTAAACTCAATGGAGAGGTAGATAGTGAGAGTGTCAGTCCCCTTGTACTTAAGTCGGCATTGTGCCTTTTGTATTAAATTCGGATGCAATTTCTGTGTTTTACAGTCAATTAAAAGGTCCAAGGGATACAGTGAACCTGATCTGAAGCAACGGAATCTAAAACTGGTCTCACAGGAAAGGTTAAAATCATAGAATGTTAGAGTGTCAGTCCTCTTGTACTTAAGTCGGCATTGTGCCTTTTGTACTAAATTCGGATGCAAACTCTGTGTTTCATCGTCAATAAGAAGGTCCAAGGGAAACAGTAAACCTGAAGTGATGCATCGGAATCTAAAACTGGACTCACAGGAGAGGTTCAAATCATAGAAAGTGAGAGTGTCAGTCATCTTGTCCCTAAGTCGGCATTGTCCCTATTGTATTAAATTCGGATGCAATTTCTGTGTTTCATCGTCAATAAGAAGGTCCAAGGTATACTGTAAACCTGAAGTTAAGCATCGGAATCAAAAGCTGGACTCACAGGAGAGGTTCAAATCATAGAGACTTAGAGTGACAGTCCTCTTGTAATTAAGTCGTCATTGTGCCTTTTGTATTACAATCGGATGCAACTTCTGTGTTTCATCGTCAATAAGAAGGTGCAAGGTATACAGTAAACCTGAAGTGATGCATCGGAATCTAAAACTGGACTCACAAGAGAGGTTAAAATCATTGAAAGTTAGAGTGTCAGTCTTCTTTTACTTATTTCGGCATTGTGCTTTTTGTATTAAATTCGGATGCAATTTCTGTGTTTCATCGTCAATAAGATGGTCCAAGGGATACAGTAAACCTGAAGTGAAGCACCGGAAACTAAAACTGGACCCACAGGAGAGGTTCAAATCATAGAATGTTAGAGTGTCAGTCCTCTTGTACTTAAGTCGGCAATGTGCCATTTGTATTAATTTCGGATGCAATATCTGTGTTTCATCGTCAATAAGAAGGTGTAAGGTATACTGTAAACTTGAAGTGAAGCATCGGAATCTAAAACTGGACTCACAGGAGAGGTTGAAATCGTAGAAAGTGGGGGTGTCAGTCCTCTTGTACTTAAGTCGGCGTTGTGCCTTTTGTATTAAATTCGGATGCAATTTCTGTGTTTCATCGTCAATAAGAAGGTCCAAGGGATACAGTAAACCTGAAGTTAAGCATCGGAATCTAAAACTGGACTCACAGGAGAGGTTCAAATCATAGAAAGTTAGAGTGTCATTCCTCTTGTACTTATGTCGGCATTGTGCCTTTTGTATTAAATTCGGATGCAATTTCTGTGTTTCATCGACAATAAGGAGGTCCAAGGGATACAGTAAACCTAAAGTGAAGCATCGGAATCTAAAACTGGACTCACAGGAGAGGTTCTAATAATAGAAAGTTAGAGTGTCAGTCCTCTTGTACTTAAGTCGGGATTATACCTTTTGAATTTAATTCCGATGCAAATTCTGTGTTTCATCGTCAATAAGATGGTGCAAGGTATACAGTAAACCTGAAGTGAAGCATTGGAATCTAAAACTGGACTCACAGGAGAGGTTCAAATCATAGAAAGTTGGAGAGTGTCAGTCTTCTTGTACTGAAGTCAGCATTGTGCCTTTTGAATTTAATTCCGATGCAATTTCTGTGTTTCATCGTAAATAAGAAGGTGCAAGGCATACAGTAAACCGGAAGTGAAGCATCGGAATCTAGAACTGGACTCACAGGAGAGGTTCAAATCATAGGGACTTAGAGCGTCAGTCCTCTTGTAATTAAGTCGGCATTGTGCCTTTTGTATTACGATCGGATGCAATTTCGGTGTTTCATCGTCAATAAGAAGGTGCAAGGTATACAGTAAACCTGAAGTGATGCATCGGAATCTAAAACTGGACTCACAAGAGAGGTTAAAATCATTGAAAATTAGAGTGTCAATTTTCTTTTACTTAAGTCGGCATTGTGCTTTTTGTATTAAATTCGGATGCAATATCTGTGTTTCATCGTCAATAAGATTGTCCAAGGGATACAGTAAACCTGTAGTGAGGCATCGGTATCTAAAACTGGACTCACAGGAGAGGTTCAAATCATAGAAAGTGAGAGTGTCAGTCTTCTTTTACTTAAGTCGGCATTGTGCATTTTGTATTAAATTCTAATGCAATTTCTGTGTTTCATCGTCAATAAGATGGTCCAAGGAATACAGTTAACCTGATGTGAAGCCTCGGAATCTAAAACTGGACTCACAGGAGAGGTTAAAATCATAGTAAGTTAGAGTGTCAGTCCTCCTGTACTTAAGTCGGCAATGTGCCATTTGTATTAAATTCGGATGCAATATCTGTGTTTCATTGTCAATAAGAAGGTCCAAAGGATACAGTAAACCTGCAGTGATGCATCGGAATCTAAAACTGGACTCACAGGAGAGGTTCAAATCATAGAAAGTTAGAGTGTCAGTCCTCTTGTACTTAAGTCGGCATTGTGCCTTTTGTATTAAATACGGATGCAATTTCTGGTTTTTACCGTCAATTAGAAGGGCAAAGGTATACAGTAAACCTGATGTGAAGCATCGGAATCTCAAACTGGTCTCACAGGATAGGTTCAAATCATAGAAAGTTAAAGTGTCAGTCCTCTTGTACTTAAGTCGGCATTGTGCCTTTTGGATTAAATTCGGATGCAATTTCTGTGTTTCATGGTCAATAAGAAGGTCCAAGGTATACAGTAAACCTGAAGATAAGCATCGGAATATAAAACGGGACTCACAGGAGAGGTTCAAATCTTAGAATGTTAGAGTGTCAGTCGTATTTTACTTGAGTCGGCATTGAGCCATTTGAATTTAATTCTGATGCAATTTCTGTGTTTCATCGTCAATAAGAAGGTCCAAGGTATACAATAAACCTGAAGTGAAGCATCAGAATCTAAAACAGCACTCACAGGAGATGTTCAAATCATAGAAAGTGAGAGTCTCAGTCTTCTTTTACTTAAGTCGGCATTGTGCATTTTGTATTAACTTTGGATGCATTTTCTGTGTTTCATCGTCAATAAGTAGGTGCAAGGTATACAGTAAACCTGAAGTGAAGCATTGGAATCTAAAACTGGACTCATAGGAAAGGTTCAAATTATAGAAAGTGAGAGTGTCAGTCTTCTTTTACTTAAGTCGGCATTGTGCATTTTGTATTAAATTCTAATGCAATTTCTGTGTTACATCGTCAATAAGATGGTCCAAGGGATACAGTAAACCTGAAGTGAAGCATCGGAATCTAAATCTGGACTCACAGGAGAGGTTCAAATCATAGTAAGTTAGAGTGTCAGTCCTCCTGTACTTAAGTCGGCAATGTGCCATTTGTATTAAATTCGGATGCAATATCTGTGTTTCATTGTCAATAAGAAAGTCCAAGGGATACAGTAAACCTGCAGTGATGCATCGGAATCTAAAACGGGACTCACAGGAGAGGTTCAAATCATAGAAAGTTAGAGTGTCAGTCCTCTTGTACTTAAGTCGGCATTCTGCCTTTTGTATTAAATACGGATGCAATTTCTGGTTTTTACCGTCAATTAGAAGGGCCAAGGTATACAGTAAACCTGATGTGAAGCATCGGAATCTCAAACTGGTCTCACAGGATAGGTTCAAATCATAGAAAGTTAAAGTGTCAGTCCTCTTGTACTTAAGTCGGCATTGTGCCTTTTGTATTAAATTCGGATGCAATTTCTGTGCTTCATCGTCAATAAGAACGTCCAAGGGATACAGCAAACCTGAAGTGAAGCATCCGAATCTAAAACTGGACTCACAGGAGAGCTTCATATCATAGAAAGATAGAGTGTCGGTCCTCTTGTGCTTAAGTCGGCAATGTGCCTTTTGAATTAAATTCGGATGCAATTTCTGTGTTTCATCGTCAATATGAAGGTCCAAGGGATACAGTAAACTTGAAGTGAAGCTTCGGAATCTAAAACTGTACTCACAGGAGAGGTTCAAATCATAGAAAGTGAGAGTGTCAGACCTCTTGTACTTAAGTCGGCATTGTGCCTTTTGTATTTAATTCGAATGGAATTTCTGTGTTTCATCGTCGATAAGAAGGTCAAAGGGATACAGTCAACCTGAAGTGAATTATCGGAATCTAAAACTGGACCCACAGGAGAATTTCAAATCATTGAAAGTTAGAGTGTCAGTCCTCTTGTACTTAAGTCGGGATTGTCCCTATTGTATTATATTCGGATGCAACATCTGTGTTTCATCGTCAATAAGAAGGTGTAAGGTATACTGTAATCCTGAAGTGAAGCATCGGAATCTACCACTAGACTCACAGGAGAGGTTCAAATCATAGAAAGTGAGCGTGTCAGTCCTCTTGTACTTAAGTCGGCATTGTGCCTTTTGTATTAAATTCGGATGCAAACTCTGTGTTTCATCGTCAATAAGAAGGTCCAAGTGATACAGTAAACCTGAAGTGAAGCATCGGAATATTAAACTGGACTCACAGGAGAGGTTCAAATAATAGACAGTTAGAGTGTCAGTCCTCTCGTACTTAAGTCGGCATTGTGCCTTTTGTATTAAATTCGGATGCAATTTCTGTGTTTCATCGTCAATAAGAAGGTCCAAGGTATACTGTAAACCTGAAGATAAGCATCGGAATCTAAAACTGGACTCACAGGAGAGGTTCAAATCTTAGAAAGTTAGAGTGTCAGTCCTCTTTTACTTAAGTCGGCATTGTGCCTTTTGAATTTAATTCCGATGCAGTTTCTGTCTTTCATCGTCAATAAGAAGGTCCAAGGGATACAGTAAACCTGAGGTGAATCATCGGAATCTAAAACTGGACTCACAGGAGAGGTTCAAATGATAGAAAGTTAGAATGTCAGTCCTCTTGTACTTAAGTCGGCATTCTGCCTTTTGTATTAAATTCGGATGCAATTTCTGTGTTTCATCGTCAATAAGAAGGTCCAAGAGATACAGTAAACCTGAAGTGAAGCATCGGAATCTAAAACTGGACTCACAGGAGAGGCTCAAATCATTGAAAGTTAGGGTGTCAGTCCTCTTGTACATAAGTCGGCATTGTGAATTGTGTAATAAATTCGGATGCCATTTCTGTGTTTCATCGTCAATAAGAAGGTCCAAGAGAACAGTAGACCTGAAGTGAAGCATCGGAATCTAAAACTGGACTCACAGGCGAGGTTCAAATCATAGATAGTGAAGGTGGCAGTCCTCTTGTACTTAAGTCGGCATTGTGCCTTTTGTATTAAATTCGGATGCAATTGCTGTGTTTCATCGACAATCAGAAGGTGCATGGTATACAGTAAACCTGAAGTGAACCAACGGAATCTAAAACTGGACTCACAGGAGAGGTTCAAATCATAGAAAGTAAGGGTGTTAGTCCTCTTGTACTTAAGTCGGCATTGTGCCTTTTGTATTAAATTCGGATGCAATTGCTGTGTTTCATCGACAATAAGAAGGTCCAAGGGATACAGTAAACCTAAAGTGAAGCATCGGAATCTAAAACTGGACTCACTGGAGAGGTTCAAATAATAGAAAGTTAGAGTGTCAGTCCTCTTGTACTTAAGTCGGCATTATGCCTTTTGAATTTAATTCCGATGCAATTTCTGTGTTTCATCGTCAATACGATGGTGCAAGGTATACAGTAAACCTGAAGTGAAGCATTTGAAGCTAAAACTGGACTCACAGGAGAGTTTCAAATCATAGAAAGTTAGAGTGTCAGTCCTCTTGTACTTAAGTCGGCATTGTGCCTTTTGTATTAAATTCGGATGCAATTTCTGTGCTTCATCGTCAATAAGAACGTCCAAGGGATACAGCAAACCTGAAGTGAAGCATCCGAATCTAAAACTGGACTCACAGGAGAGGTTCAAATCATAGAAAGACAGAGTGTCGGTCCTCTTGTACTTAAGTCGGCATTGTGCCTTTTATATTAAAATCGGATACAATTTCTGTGTTTCGTCTTCAATAGGAAGGTCCCAGGGATACAGTAAACCTGAAGTGAATCATCGGAATCAAAAACTGAACTCAAAGCAGAGGTTCAAATCATAGAAAGTTAGAGTGTCAGTCCTCTTGTAATTAAGTCGGCATTGTGCCTTTTGTATTAAATTCGGATGCAATTTCTGTGTTTCATCGTCAATAAGAAGGTCCAAGAGATACAGTCAATCTAAAGTGAAGCATCGGAATCTAACTGGACTCACTGGAGAGGTTCAAATCTTAGAAAGTGAGAGTGTCAGACCTCTTGTACTTAAGTCGGCATTGTGCCTTTTGTATTTAATTCGAATGGAATTTCTGTGTTTCATCGTCAATAAGAAGGTCAAAGGGATACAGTAAACCTGAAGTGAATTATCGGAATCTAAAACTCGACCCACAGGAGAGGTTCAAATCATTGAAAGTTAGAGTGTCAGTCCTCTTGTACTTAAGTCGGCATTGTCCCTATTGTATTATATTCGGATGCAACATGTGTGTTTCATCGTCAATAAGAAGGTGTAAGGTATACTGTAAACCTGAAGGGAAGCATCGGAATCTACAACTAGACTCACAGGAGAGGTTCTAATCATAGAAAGTGAGAGTGTCAGTCCTCTTGTACTTAAGTCGGCATTCTGCCTTTTGTATTAAATTCGGATGCAAACTCTGTGTTTCATCGTCAATAAGAAGGTCCAAGGGATACAGTAAAACTGAAGTGAAACATCGGAATCTTAATCTGGACTCACAGGAGAGGTTCAAATCATAGAAAGTTAGAGTGTCATTCCTCTCGTACTTAAGTCGGCATTGTGCATTTTGTATTAAATTCGGATGCAATTTCTGTGTTTCATCGTCAATAAGAAGGTCCAAGGTATACTGTAAACCTGAAGATAAGCATCGGAATCTAAAACTGGACTCACAGGAGAGGTTCAAATCTTAGAAAGTTACAGTGTCAGTCCTCTTTTACTTAAGTCGGCATTGTCCCTTTTGAATTTAATTCCGATGCAGTTTCTGTCTTTCATCGTCAATAAGAAGGTCCAAGGGATACAGTAAACCTGAGGTGAATCATCGGAATCTAAAACTGGACTCACAGGAGAGGTTCAAATCATAGAAAGTTAGAGTGTCAGTCCTCTTGTACTTAAGTCGGCATTGTGCCTTTTGTATTAAATTCGGATGCAATTTCTGTGTTTCATCGACAATAAGAAGGTCCAAGGGATACAGTAAACCTGAAGTGAAACATCGGAATCTAAAACTGGACCCACAGGAGAGGTTCAAATCATAGAAAGTTAGAGTGGTAGTCCTCTTGTACTTAAGTCGGCAATGTGCCATTTGTATTAATTTCGGATGCAATATCTGTGTTTCATCGTCAATACGAAGGTGTAAGGTATACTGTAAACTTGAAGTGAAGCATCGGAATCTAAAACTGGACTCACAGGAGAGGTTCAAATCGTAGAAAGTGAGATGTCAGTCCTCTTGTACTTAAGTCGGCATTGTGCCTTTTGTATTACATTCGGATGCAATTTCTGTGTTTCATCGTCAATAAGGAGGTCCAAGGGATACAGTAAACCTGAAGTGAAGCATCGGAATCTAAAACTGGACTCTCAGGAGAGGTTCAAATCATAGAAAGTTAGAGTGTCATTCCTCTTGTACTTAAGTCGGCATTGTGCCTTTTGTATTCAATTCGGATACAATTTCTGTGTTTCATCGACAATAAGAAGGTCCAAGGGATACAGTAAACCTAAAGTGAAGCATCGGAATCTAAAACTGGACTCACAGGAGAGGTTCTAATAATAGAAAGTTAGAGAGTCAGTCCTCTTGTACTTAAGTCGGGATTATACCTTTTGAATTTAATTCCGATGCAATTTCTGTGTTTCATCGTCAATAAGATGGTGCAAGATATACAGTAAACCTGAAGTGAAGCATTGGAATCTAAAACTGGACTCACAGGAGAGGTTCAAATCATAGAAAGTTGTCGAGTGTCAGTCTTCTTGTACTGAAGTCGGCATTGTGCCTTTTGAATTTAATTCCGATGCAATTTCTGTGTTTCATCGTCAATAAGAAGGTGCAAGGCATACAGTAAACCGGAAGTGAAGCATCGGAATCTAAAACTGGACTCACAGGAGAGGTTCAAATCATAGAGACTTAGAGTGTCAGTCCTCTTGTACTTGAGTCGGCATTGTGCCTTTTGTATTAAATTCGGATGCAAACTCTGTGTTTCATCGTCAATAACAAGGACCAAGGGATACTGTAAATCTGAAGTGAATCATCGGAATCTAAAACTGGACTCACAGGAGAGGTTGAAATCATTGAAAGTTAGAGTGTCAGTCCTCTTGTACTTACGTCGGCATTGTGACTTTTGTATTAATTTCGGATGCAATTTATGTGTTTCATCATCAATATGGAGGTCCAAGGGATACAGTAAACCTGAAGTGAAGCTTCGGAATCTAAAACTGTACTCACAGGAGAGGTTCAAATCATAGAAAGTTAGAGTGTCAGTCCTCTTGTACTTAAGTCGGCATTGTGCATTTTGTATTAAATTCTAATGCAATTTCTGTGTTTCATCGTCAATAAGATGGTCCAAGGGATACAGTAAACCTGAAGTGAAGCATCGGAATCTAAAACTGGTCTCACAGGATAGGTTCAAATCATAGAAAGTTAAAGTGTCAGTCCTCTTGTACTTAAGTCGGCATTGTGCCTTTTGGATTAAATTCGGATGCAATTTCTGGTTTTTACCGTCAATTAGAAGGGCAAAGGTATACAGTAAACCTGATGTGAAGCATCGGAATCTCAAACTGGTCTCACAGGATAGGTTCAAATCATAGAAAGTTAAAGTGTCAGTCCTCTTGTACTTAAGTCGGCATTGTGCCTTTTGGATTAAATTCGGATGCAATTTCTGTGTTTCATGGTCAATAAGAAGGTCCAAGGTATACAGTAAACCTGAAGATAAGCATCGGAATATAAAACGGGACTCACAGGAGAGGTTCAAATCTTAGAATGTTAGAGTGTCAGTCGTATTTTACTTGAGTCGGCATTGAGCCATTTGAATTTAATTCTGATGCAATTTCTGTGTTTCATCGTCAATAAGAAGGTCCAAGGTATACAATAAACCTGAAGTGAAGCATCAGAATCTAAAACAGCACTCACAGGAGATGTTCAAATCATAGAAAGTGAGAGTCTCAGTCTTCTTTTACTTAAGTCGGCATTGTGCATTTTGTATTAACTTTGGATGCATTTTCTGTGTTTCATCGTCAATAAGTAGGTGCAAGGTATACAGTAAACCTGAAGTGAAGCATTGGAATCTAAAACTGGACTCATAGGAAAGGTTCAAATTATAGAAAGTGAGAGTGTCAGTCTTCTTTTACTTAAGTCGGCATTGTGCATTTTGTATTAAATTCTAATGCAATTTCTGTGTTACATCGTCAATAAGATGGTCCAAGGGATACAGTAAACCTGAAGTGAAGCATCGGAATCTAAATCTGGACTCACAGGAGAGGTTCAAATCATAGTAAGTTAGAGTGTCAGTCCTCCTGTACTTAAGTCGGCAATGTGCCATTTGTATTAAATTCGGATGCAATATCTGTGTTTCATTGTCAATAAGAAAGTCCAAGGGATACAGTAAACCTGCAGTGATGCATCGGAATCTAAAACGGGACTCACAGGAGAGGTTCAAATCATAGAAAGTTAGAGTGTCAGTCCTCTTGTACTTAAGTCGGCATTCTGCCTTTTGTATTAAATACGGATGCAATTTCTGGTTTTTACCGTCAATTAGAAGGGCCAAGGTATACAGTAAACCTGATGTGAAGCATCGGAATCTCAAACTGGTCTCACAGGATAGGTTCAAATCATAGAAAGTTAAAGTGTCAGTCCTCTTGTACTTAAGTCGGCATTGTGCCTTTTGTATTAAATTCGGATGCAATTTCTGTGCTTCATCGTCAATAAGAACGTCCAAGGGATACAGCAAACCTGAAGTGAAGCATCCGAATCTAAAACTGGACTCACAGGAGAGCTTCATATCATAGAAAGATAGAGTGTCGGTCCTCTTGTGCTTAAGTCGGCAATGTGCCTTTTGAATTAAATTCGGATGCAATTTCTGTGTTTCATCGTCAATATGATGGTCCAAGGGATACAGTAAACTTGAAGTGAAGCTTCGGAATCTAAAACTGTACTCACAGGAGAGGTTCAAATCATAGAAAGTGAGAGTGTCAGACCTCTTGTACTTAAGTCGGCATTGTGCCTTTTGTATTTAATTCGAATGGAATTTCTGTGTTTCATCGTCGATAAGAAGGTCAAAGGGATACAGTCAACCTGAAGTGAATTATCGGAATCTAAAACTGGACCCACAGGAGAATTTCAAATCATTGAAAGTTAGAGTGTCAGTCCTCTTGTACTTAAGTCGGGATTGTCCCTATTGTATTATATTCGGATGCAACATCTGTGTTTCATCGTCAATAAGAAGGTGTAAGGTATACTGTAATCCTGAAGTGAAGCATCGGAATCTACCACTAGACTCACAGGAGAGGTTCAAATCATAGAAAGTGAGCGTGTCAGTCCTCTTGTACTTAAGTCGGCATTGTGCCTTTTGTATTAAATTCGGATGCAAACTCTGTGTTTCATCGTCAATAAGAAGGTCCAAGTGATACAGTAAACCTGAAGTGAAGCATCGGAATCTTAAACTGGACTCACAGGAGAGGTTCAAATCATAGACAGTTAGAGTGTCAGTCCTCTCGTACTTAAGTCGGCATTGTGCCTTTTGTATTAAATTCGGATGCAATTTCTGTGTTTCATCGTCAATAAGAAGGTCCAAGGTATACTGTAAACCTGAAGATAAGCATCGGAATCTAAAACTGGACTCACAGGAGAGGTTCAAATCTTAGAAAGTTAGAGTGTCAGTCCTCTTTTACTTAAGTCGGCATTGTGCCTTTTGAATTTAATTCCGATGCAGTTTCTGTCTTTCATCGTCAATAAGAAGGTCCAAGGGATACAGTAAACCTGAGGTGAATCATCGGAATCTAAAACTGGACTCACAGGAGAGGTTCAAATGATAGAAAGTTAGAATGTCAGTCCTCTTGTACTTAAGTCGGCATTCTGCCTTTTGTATTAAATTCGGATGCAATTTCTGTGTTTCATCGTCAATAAGAAGGTCCAAGAGATACAGTAAACCTGAAGTGAAGCATCGGAATCTAAAACTGGACTCACAGGAGAGGCTCAAATCATTGAAAGTTAGGGTGTCAGTCCTCTTGTACATAAGTCGGCATTGTGAATTGTGTAATAAATTCGGATGCCATTTCTGTGTTTCATCGTCAATAAGAAGGTCCAAGAGAACAGTAGACCTGAAGTGAAGCATCGGAATCTAAAACTGGACTCACAGGCGTGGTTCAAATCATAGATAGTGAAGGTGGCAGTCCTCTTGTACTTAAGTCGGCATTGTGCCTTTTGTATTAAATTCGGATGCAATTGCTGTGTTTCATCGACAATCAGAAGGTGCATGGTATACAGTAAACCTGAAGTGAACCAACGGAATCTAAAACTGGACTCACAGGAGAGGTTCAAATCATAGAAAGTAAGGGTGTTAGTCCTCTTGTACTTAAGTCGGCATTGTGCCTTTTGTATTAAATTCGGATGCAATTGCTGTGTTTCATCGACAATAAGAAGGTCCAAGGGATACAGTAAACCTAAAGTGAAGCATCGGAATCTAAAACTGGACTCACTGGAGAGGTTCAAATAATAGAAAGTTAGAGTGTCAGTCCTCTTGTACTTAAGTCGGCATTATGCCTTTTGAATTTAATTCCGATGCAATTTCTGTGTTTCATCGTCAATACGATGGTGCAAGGTATACAGTAAACCTGAAGTGAAGCATTTGAAGCTAAAACTGGACTCACAGGAGAGTTTCAAATCATAGAAAGTTAGAGTGTCAGTCCTCTTGTACTTAAGTCGGCATTGTGCCTTTTGTATTAAATTCGGATGCAATTTCTGTGCTTCATCGTCAATAAGAACGTCCAAGGGATACAGCAAACCTGAAGTGAAGCATCCGAATCTAAAACTGGACTCACAGGAGAGGTTCAAATCATAGAAAGATAGAGTGTCGGTCCTCTTGTACTTAAGTCGGCATTGTGCCTTTTATATTAAAATCGGATACAATTTCTGTGTTTCGTCTTCAATAGGAAGGTCCCAGGGATACAGTAAACCTGAAGTGAATCATCGGAATCAAAAACTGAACTCAAAGCAGAGGTTCAAATCATAGAAAGTTAGAGTGTCAGTCCTCTTGTAATTAAGTCGGCATTGTGCCTTTTGTATTAAATTCGGATGCAATTTCTGTGTTTCATCGTCAATAAGAAGGTACAAGAGATACAGTCAATCTAAAGTGAAGCATCGGAATCTAACTGGACTCACTGGAGAGGTTCAAATCTTAGAAAGTGAGAGTGTCAGACCTCTTGTACTTAAGTCGGCATTGTGCCTTTTGTATTTAATTCGAATGGAATTTCTGTGTTTCATCGTCAATAAGAAGGTCAAAGGGATACAGTAAACCTGAAGTGAATTATCGGAATCTAAAACTCGACCCACAGGAGAGGTTCAAATCATTGAAAGTTAGAGTGTCAGTCCTCTTGTACTTAAGTCGGCATTGTCCCTATTGTATTATATTCGGATGCAACATCTGTGTTTCATCGTCAATAAGAAGGTGTAAGGTATACTGTAAACCTGAAGGGAAGCATCGGAATCTACAACTAGACTCACAGGAGAGGTTCTAATCATAGAAAGTGAGAGTGTCAGTCCTCTTGTACTTAAGTCGGCATTCTGCCTTTTGTATTAAATTCGGATGCAAACTCTGTGTTTCATCGTCAATAAGAAGGTCCAAGGGATACAGTAAAACTGAAGTGAAGCATCGGAATCTTAATCTGGACTCACAGGAGAGGTTCAAATCATAGAAAGTTAGAGTGTCAGTCCTCTTTTACTTAAGTCGGCATTGTGCCTTTTGTATTAAATTCGGATGCAATTTCTGTGTTTCATCGACAATAAGAAGGTCCAAGGGATACAGTAAACCTAAAGTGAAGCATCGGAATCTAAAACTGGACTCACAGGAGAGGTTCTAATAATAGAAAGTTAGAGAGTCAGTCCTCTTGTACTTAAGTCGGGATTATACCTTTTGAATTTAATTCCGATGCAATTTCTGTGTTTCATCGTCAATAAGATGGTGCAAGATATACAGTAAACCTGAAGTGAAGCATTGGAATCTAAAACTGGACTCACAGGAGAGGTTCAAATCATAGAAAGTTGTCGAGTGTCAGTCTTCTTGTACTGAAGTCGGCATTGTGCCTTTTGAATTTAATGAAGATGCAATTTCTGTGTTTCATCGTCAATAAGAAGGTGCAAGGCATACAGTAAACCGGAAGTGAAGCATCGGAATCTAAAACTGGACTCACAGGAGAGGTTCAAATCATAGAGACTTAGAGTGTCAGTCCTCTTGTACTTGAGTCGGCATTGTGCCTTTTGTATTAAATTCGGATGCAAACTCTGTGTTTCATCGTCAATAACAAGGACCAAGGGATACTGTAAATCTGAAGTGAATCATCGGAATCTAAAACTGGACTCACAGGAGAGGTTGAAATCATTGAAAGTTAGAGTGTCAGTCCTCTTGTACTTACGTCGGCATTGTGACTTTTGTATTAATTTCGGATGCAATTTATGTGTTTCATCATCAATATGGAGGTCCAAGGGATACAGTAAACCTGAAGTGAAGCTTCGGAATCTAAAACTGTACTCACAGGAGAGGTTCAAATCATAGAAAGTTAGAGTGTCAGTCCTCTTGTACTTAAGTCGGCATTGTGCATTTTGTATTAAATTCTAATGCAATTTCTGTGTTTCATCGTCAATAAGATGGTCCAAGGGATACAGTAAACCTGAAGTGAAGCATCGGAATCTAAAACTGGACTCACAGGAGAGGTTCAAATCATAGTAAGTTAGAGTGTCAGTCCTCCTGTACTTAAGTCGGCAATGTGCCATTTGTATTAAATTCGGATGCAATATCTGTGTTTAATTGTCAATAAGAAGGTCCAAGGGATACAGTAAACCTGCAGTGATGCATCGGAATCTAAAACTGGACTCACAGGAGAGGTTCAAATCATAGAAAGTTAGAGTGTCAGTCCTCTTGTACTTAAGTCGGCATTGTGCTTTTGTATTAAATACGGATGCAATTTCTGGTTTTTACCGTCAATTAGAAGGGCCAAGGTATACAGTAAACCTGATGTGAACATCGGAATCTCAAACTGGTCTCACAGGATAGGTTTAAATCATAGAAAGTTAAAGTGTCAGTCCTGTTGTACTTAAGTCGGCATTGTGCCTTTTGTATTACATTCGGATGCAATTTCTGTGCTTCATCGTCAATAAGAACGTCCAAGGGATACAGCAAACCTGAAGTGAAGCATCCGAATCTAAAACTGGACTCACTGGAGAGGTTCATATCATAGAAAGATAGAGTGTCGGGCCTCTTGTGCTTAAGTCGGCAATGTGCCTTTTGAATTAAATTCGGATGCAATTTCTGTGTTTCATCGTCAATATGAAGGTCCAAGGGATACAGTAAACTTGAAGTGAAGCTTCGGAATCTAAAACTGTACTCACAGGAGAGGTTCAAATCATAGAAAGTGAGAGTGTCAGACCTCTTGTACTTAAGTCGGCATTGTGCCTTTTGTATTTAATTCGCATGGAATTTCTGTGTTTCATCGTCAATAAGAACGTCCAAGGGATACAGCAAACCTGAAGTGAAGCATCCGAATCTAAAACTGGACTCACAGGAGAGGTTCAAATCATAGAAAGATAGAGTGTCGGTCCTCTTGTACTTAAGTCGGCATTGTCCCTATTGTATTATATTCGGATGCAACATCTGTGTTTCATCGTCAATAAGAAGATGTAAGGTATACTGTAAACCTGAAGTGAAGCATCGGAATCTACAACTAGACTCACAGGAGAGGTTCAAATCATAGAAAGTGAGAGTGTCAGTCCTCTTGTACTTAAGTCGGCATTGTGCCTTTTGTATTAAATTCGGATGCAAACTCTGTGTTTCATCGTCAATAACAAGGTCCAAGTGATACAGTAAACCTGAAGTGAAGCATCGGAATCTTAAACTGGACTCACAGGAGAGGTTCAAATCATAGAAAGTTAGAGTGTCAGTCCTCTAGTACTTAAGTCGGCTTTGTGCCTTTTGTATTAAACTCGGATGCAATTTCTGTGTTTCATCGTCAATAAGAACGTCCAAGGGATACAGCAAACCTGAAGTGAAGCATCCGAATCTAAAACTAGACTCACAGGAGAGGTTCAAATCATAGAAAGATAGAGTGTCGGTCCTCTTGTACTTAAGTCGGCATTGTGCCTTTTGTATTAAAATCGGATACAATTTCTGTGTTTCGTCGTCAATAGGAAGGTCCCAGGGATACAGTAAACCTGAAGTGAATCATCGGAATCAAAAACTGAACTCAAAGCAAAGGTTCAAATCATAGAAAGTTAGAGTGTCAGTCCTCTTGTAATTATGTCGGCATTGTGCCTTTTGTATTAAATTCGGATGCAATTTCTGTGTTTCATCGTCAATAAGAAGGTCCAAGAGATACAGTCAATTTAAAGTGAAGCATCGGAATCTAACTGGACTCACTGGAGAGGTTCAAATCTTAGAAAGTGAGAGTGTCAGACCTCTTGTACTTAAGTCGGCATTGTGCCTTTTGTATTTAATTCGAATGGAATTTCTGTGTTTCATCGTCAATAAGAAGGTCAAAGGGATACAGTAAACCTGAAGTGAATTATCGGAATCTAAAACTCGACCCACAGGAGAGGTTCAAATCATTGAAAGTTAGAGTGTCAGTCCTCTTGTACTTAAGTCGGCATTGTCCCTATTGTATTATATTCGGATGCAACATCTGTGTTTCATCGTCAATAAGAAGGTGTAAGGTATACTGTAAACCTGAAGGGAAGCATCGGAATCTACAACTAGACTCACAGGAGAGGTTCAAATCATAGAAAGTGAGAGTGTCAGTCGTCTTGTACTTAAGTCGGCATTCTGCCTTTTGTATTAAATTCGGATGCAAACTCTGTGTTTCATCGTCAATAAGAAGGTCCAAGGGATACTGTAAAACTGAAGTGAAGCATCGGAATCTTAATCTGGACTCACAGGAGAGGTTCAAATCATAGAAAGTTAGAGTGTCATTCCTCTCGTACTTAAGTCGGCATTGTGCATTTTGTATTAAATTCGGATGCAATTTCTGTGTTTCATCGTCAATAAGAAGGTCCAAGGTATACTGTAAACCTGAAGATAAGCATCGGAATCTAAAACTGGACTCACAGGAGAGGTTCAAATCTTAGAAAGTTAGAGTGTCAGTCCTCTTTTACTTAAGTCGGCATTGTCCCTTTTGAATTTAATTCCGATGCAGTTTCTGTCTTTCATCGTCAATAAGAAGGTCCAAGGGATACAGTAAACCTGAGGTGAATCATCGGAATCTAAAACTGGACTCACAGGAGAGGTTCAAATCATAGAAAGTTAGAGTGTCAGTCCTCTTGTACTTAAGTCGGCATTGTGCCTTTTGTATTAAATTCGGATGCAATTTCTGTGTTTCATCGACAATAAGAAGGTCCAAGGGATACAGTAAACCTGAAGTGAAACATCGGAATCTAAAACTGGACCCACAGGAGAGGTTCAAATCATAGAAAGTTAGAGTGGTAGTCCTCTTGTACTTAAGTCGGCAATGTGCCATTTGTATTAATTTCGGATGCAATATCTGTGTTTCATCGTCAATACGAAGGTGTAAGGTATACTGTAAACTTGAAGTGAAGCATCGGAATCTAAAACTGGACTCACAGGAGAGGTTCAAATCGTAGAAAGTGAGATGTCAGTCCTCTTGTACTTAAGTCGGCATTGTGCCTTTTGTATTACATTCGGATGCAATTTCTGTGTTTCATCGTCAATAAGGAGGTCCAAGGGATACAGTAAACCTGAAGTGAAGCATCGGAATCTAAAACTGGTCTCTCAGGAGAGGTTCAAATCATAGAAAGTTAGAGTGTCATTCCTCTTGTACTTAAGTCGGCATTGTGCCTTTTGTATTAAATTCGGATGCAATTTCTGTGTTTCATCGACAATAAGAAGGTCCAAGGGATACAGTAAACCTAAAGTGAAGCATCGGAATCTAAAACTGGACTCACAGGAGAGGTTCTAATAATAGAAAGTTAGAGAGTCAGTCCTCTTGTACTTAAGTCGGGATTATACCTTTTGAATTTAATTCCGATGCAATTTCTGTGTTTCATCGTCAATAAGATGGTGCAAGATATACAGTAAACCTGAAGTGAAGCATTGGAATCTAAAACTGGACTCACAGGAGAGGTTCAATCATAGAAAGTTGTCGAGTGTCAGTCTTCTTGTACTGAAGTCGGCATTGTGCCTTTTGAATTTAATTCCGATGCAATTTCTGTGTTTCATCGTCAATAAGAAGGTGCAAGGCATACAGTAAACCGGAAGTGAAGCATCGGAATCTAAAACTGGACTCACAGGAGAGGTTCAAATCATAGAGACTTAGAGTGTCAGTCCTCTTGTACTTGAGTCGGCATTGTGCCTTTTGTATTAAATTCGGATGCAAACTCTGTGTTTCATCGTCAATAACAAGGACCAAGGGATACTGTAAATCTGAAGTGAATCATCGGAATCTAAAACTGGACTCACAGGAGAGGTTGAAATCATTGAAAGTTAGAGTGTCAGTCCTCTTGTACTTACGTCGGCATTGTGACTTTTGTATTAATTTCGGATGCAATTTATGTGTTTCATCATCAATATGGAGGTCCAAGGGATACAGTAAACCTGAAGTGAAGCTTCGGAATCTAAAACTGTACTCACAGGAGAGGTTCAAATCATAGAAAGTTAGAGTGTCAGTCCTCTTGTACTTAAGTCTTTATTGTGCCTTTTGTATTAAATTCGGATGCAATTTCTGTGTTTCATCGTCAATAAGAAGGTCAAAGGGATACAGTAAACCTGAATTGAATTATCGGAATCTAAAACTGGACCCACAGGAGAATTTCAAATCATTGAAAGTTAGAGTGTCAGTCCTCTTGTACTTAAGTCGGGATTGTCCCTATTGTATTATATTCGGATGCAACATCTGTGTTTCATCGTCAATAAGAAGATGTAAGGTATACTGTAAACCTGAAGTGAAGCATCGGAATCTACAACTAGACTCACAGGAGAGGTTCAAATCATAGAAAGTGAGAGTGTCAGTCCTCTTGTACTTAAGTCGGCATTGTGCCTTTTGTATTAAATTCGGATGCAAACTCTGTGTTTCATCGTCAATAAGAAGGTCCAAGTGATACAGTAAACCTGAAGTGAAGCATCGGAATCTTAAACTGGACTCACAGGAGAGTTTCAAATCATAGAAAGTTAGAGTGTCAGTCCTCTCGTACTTAAGTCGGCTTTGTGCCTTTTGTATTAAACTCGGATGCAATTTCTGTGTTTCATCGTCAATAAGAAGGTCCAAGGTATACTGTAAACCTGAAGATAAGCATCGGAATCTAAAACTGGACTCACAGGAGAGGTTCAAATCTTAGAAAGTTTGAGTGTCAGTCCTCTTTTACTTAAGTCAGCATTGTGCCTTTTGAATTTAATTCCGATGCAGTTTCAGTCTTTCATCGTCAATAAGAAGGTCCAAGGGATACAGTAAACCTGAGGTGAATCATCGGAATCTAAAACTGGACTCACAGGAGAGGTTCAAATGATAGAAAATTAGAATGTCAGTCCTCTTGCACTTAAGTCGGCATTGTGCCTTTTGTATTAAATTCGGATGCAATTTCTGTGTTTCATCGTCAATAAGAAGGTCCAAGAGATACAGTAAACCTGAAGTGAAGCATCGGAATCTAAAACTGGACTCACAGGAGAGGCTCAAATCATTGAAAGTTAGGGTGTCAGTCCTCTTGTACATAAGTCGGCATTGTGAATTGTGTAATAAATTGGGATGCCATTTCTATGTTTCATCGTCAATAAGAAGGTCCAAGAGAACAGTAAACCTGAAGTGAAGCATCAGAATCTAAAACTGGACTCACAGGAGAGGTTCAAATCATAGAAAGCGAAGGTGGCAGTCCTCTTGTACTTAAGTCGGCATTGTGCCTTTTGTATTAAATTCGGAAGCAATTGCTGTGTTTCATCGTCAATCAGAAGGTGCAAGGTATACAGTAAACCTGAAGTGAACCAACGGAATCTAAAACTGGACTCACAGGAGGGGTTCAAATCATAGAAAGTAAGGGTGTTAGTCCTCTTGTACTTAAGTCGGCATTGTGCCTTTTGTATTAAATTCGGATGCAATTTCTGTGTTTCATCGACAATAAGAAGGTCCAAGGGATACAGTAAACCTAAAGTGAAGCATCGGAATCTAAAACTGGACTCACTGGAGAGGTTCAAATAATAGAAAGTTAGAGTGTCAGTCCTCTTGTACTTAAGTCGGCATTAAGCCTTTTGAATTTAATTCCCATGCAATTTCTGTGTTTCATCGTCAATACGATGCTGCAAGGTATACAGTAAACCTGAAGTGAAGCATTGGAATCTAAAACTGGACCCACAGGAGAGGTTCAAATCATAGAAAGTTAGAGTGTCAGTCCTCTTGTACTTAAGTCGGCATTGTGCCTTTTGTATTAAATTCGGATGCAATTTCTGTGCTTCATCGTCAATAAGAACGTCCAAGGGATACAGCAAACCTGAAGTGAAGCATCCGAATCTAAAACTGGACTCACAGGAGAGGTTCAAATCATAGAAAGATAGAGTGTCGGTCCTCTTGTACTTAAGTCGGCATTGTGCCTTCTGTATTAAAATCGGATACAATTTCTGTCTTTCGTCGTCAATAAGAAGGTCCCAGGTATACAGTAAACCTGAAGTGAATCATCGGAATCAAAAACTGAACTCAAAGGAGAGGTTCAAGTCATAGAAAGTTAGAGTGTCAGTCCTCTTGTAATTAAGTCGGCATTGTGCCTTTTGTATTAAATTCGGATGCAATTTCTGTGCTTCATCGTCAATAAGAAGGTCCAAGAGATACAGTCAATCTAAAGTGAAGCATCGGAATCTAACTGGACTCACTGGAGAGGTTCAAATCTTAGAAAGTGAGAGTGTCAGACCTCTTGTACTTAAGTCGGCATTGTGCCTTTTGTATTTAATTCGAATGGAATTTCTGTGTTTCATCGTCAATAAGAAGGTCCAAGGTATACTGTAAACCTGAAGATAAGCATCGGAATCTAAAACTGGACTCACAGGAGAGGTTCAAATCTTAGAAAATTAGAGTGTCAGTCCTCTTTTACTTAAGTCGGCATTGTCCCTTTTGAATTTAATTCCGATGCAATCTCTGTGTTTCATCGTCAATAAGAAGGTCCAAGGGATACAGTAAACCTGAGGTGAATCATCCGAATCTAAAACTGGACTCACAGGAGAGGTTCAAATCATAGAAAGTTAGAGTGTCATTCCTCTTGTACTTAAGTCGGCATTGTGCCTTTTCTATTAAATTCGGATGCAATTTCTGTGTTTCATCGACAATAAGAAGGTCCAAGGGATACAGTAAACCTAAAGTGAAGCATCGGAATCTAAAACTGGACTCACAGGAGAGGTTCTAATGATAGAAAGTTAGAGAGTCAGTCCTCTTGTACTTAAGTCGGGATTATACCTTTTAAATTTAATTCCGATGCAATTTCTGTGTTTCATCGTCAATAAGATGGTGCAAGATATACAGTAAACCTGAAGTGAAGCATTGGTATCTAAAACTGGACTCACAGGAGAGGTTCAAATCATAGGAAGTTGTCGAGTGTCAGACTTCTTGTACTGAAGTCGGCATTGTGCCTTTTGAATTTAATTCCGATGCAATTTCTGTGTTTCATCGTCAATAAGAAGGTGCAAGGCATACAGTAAACCGGAAGTGAAGCATCGGAATCTAAAACTGGACTCACAGGAGAGGTTCAAATCATAGAGACTTAGAGTGTCAGTCCTCTTGTACTTGAGTCGGCATTGTGCCTTTTGTATTAAACTCGGATGCAATTTCTGTGTTTCATCGTCAATAAGAAGCTCGAAGGTATACTGTAAACCTGAAGATAAGCATCGGAATCTAAGACTGGACTCACAGGAGAGGTTCAAATCTTAGAAAGTTTGAGTGTCAGTCCTCTTTTACTTAAGTCGGCATTGTGCCTTTTGAATTTAATTCCGATGCAGTTTCTGTCTTTCATCGTCAATAAGAAGGTCCAAGGGATACAGTAAACCTGAGGTGAATCATCGGAATCTAAAACTGGACTCACAGGAGAGGTTCAAATGATAGAAAATTAGAATGTCAGTCCTCTTGCACTTAAGTCGGCATTGTGCCTTTTGTATTAAATTCGGATGCAATTTCTGTGTTTCATCGTCAATAAGAAGGTCCAAGAGATACAGTAAACCTGAAGTGAAGCATCGGAATCTAAAACTGGACTCACAGGAGAGGCTCAAATCATTGAAAGTTAGGGTGTCAGTCCTCTTGTACATAAGTCGGCATTGTGAATTGTGTAACAAATTCGGATGCCATTTCTGTGTTTCATCGTCAATAAGAAGGTCCAAGAGAACAGGAAACCTGAAGTGAAGCATCGGAATCTAAAACTGGACTCACAGGAGAGGTTCAAATCATAGAAAGTGAAGGTGGCAGTCCTCTTGTACTTAAGTCGGCATTGTGCCTTTTGTATTAAATTCGGATGCAATTGCTGTGTTTCATCGTCAATCAGAAGGTGCAAGGTATACAGTAAACCTGAAGTGAACCAACGGAATCTAAAACTGGACTCACAGGAGGGGTTCAAATCATAGAAAGTAAGGGTGTTAGTCCTCTTGTACTTAAGTCGGCATTGTGCCTTTTGTATTAAATTCGGATGCAATTTCTGTGTTTCATCGACAATAAGAAGGTCCAAGGGATACAGTAAACCTAAAGTGAAGCATCGGAATCTAAAACTGGACTCACTGGAGAGGTTCAAATAATAGAAAGTTAGAGTGTCAGTCCTCTTGTACTTAAGTCGGCATTATGCCTTATGAATTTAATTCCGATGCAATTTCTGTGTTTCATCGTCAATACGATGGTGCAAGGTATACAGTAAACCTGAAGTGAAGCATTGGAATCTAAAACTGGACCCACAGGAGAGGTTCAAATCATAGAAAGTTAGAGTGTCAGTCCTCTTGTACTTAAGTCGGCATTGTGCCTTTTGTATTAAATTCGGATGCAATTTCTGTGCTTCATCGTCAATAAGAAGGTCCCAGGGATACAGTAAACCTGAAGTGAATCATCGGAATCTAAAACTGGACTCACAGGAGAGGTTCAAATCATAGAAAGTTAGAGTGTCAGTCCTCTTGTACTTAAATCGGCATTGTGCCTTTTGTATTAAATTCGGATGCATTTTCTGTGTTTCATCGTCAATAAGAAGGTCCAAGAGATACAGTCAATCTAAAGTGAAGCATCGGAATCTAAAACTGGACTCACAGGAGAGGTTCAAATCATAGAAAGTGAGAGTGTCAGACCTCTTGTACTTAAGTCGGCGTTGTGCCTTTTGTATCAAATTCGAATGGAATTTCTGTGTTTCAACGTCAATAATAATGTCAAAGGGATATAGTACACCTGAAGTGAATTATCGGATTCTAAAACTGGACCCACAGGAGAGGTTCAAATCATTGAAAATTGGAGTGTCAGTCCTCTTGTACTTAAGTCGGCATTGTCCCTATTGTATTATATTCGGATGCAATATCTGTGTTTCATCGTCAATAAGAAGGTGTAAGGTATACTGTAAACCTGAAGTGAAGCATCGGAATCTAAAACTAGACTCACAGGTGAGGTTCAAATCATAGAAAGTGAGAGTGTCAGTCCTCTTGTACTTAAGTCGGCATTGTGCCTTTTGTATTAAATTCGGATGCAATTTCTGTGCTTCATCGTCAATAAGAACGTCCAAGGGATACAGCAAACTTGAAGTGAAGCATCCGAATCTAAAACTGGACTCACAGGAGAGGTTCAAATCATAGAAAGATAGAGTGTCGGTCCTCTTGTACTTAAGTCGGCATTGTGCCTTTTGTATTAAAATCGGATACAATTTCTGTGTTTCGTCGTCAATAAGAAGGTCCCAGGGATACAGTAAACCTGAAGTGAATCATCGGAATCAAAAACTGAACTCAAAGGAGAGGTTCAAGTCATAGAAAGTTAGAGTGTCAGTCCTCTTGTAATTAAGTCGGCATTGTGCCTTTTGTATTAAATTCGGATGCAATTTCTGTGCTTCATCGTCAATAAGAAGGTCCAAGAGATACAGTCAATCTAAAGTGATGCATCGGAATCTAACTGGACTCACTGGAGAGGTTCAAATCTTAGAAAGTGTGAGTGTCAGACCTCTTGTACTTAAGTCGGCATTGTGCCTTTTGTATTTAATTCGAATGGAATTTCTGTGTTTCATCGTCAATAAGAAGGTCCAAGGTATACTGTAAACCTGAAGATAAGCATCGGAATCTAAAACTGGACTCACAGGAGAGGTTCAAATCTTAGAAAGTTAGAGTGTCATTCCTCTTGTACTTAAGTCGGCATTGTGCCTTTTCTATTAAATTCGGATGCAATTTCCGTGTTTCATCGACAATAAGAAGGTCCAAGGGATACAGTAAACCTAAAGTGAAGCATCGGAATCTAAAACTGGACTCACAGGAGAGGTTCTAATGATAGAAAGTTAGAGAGTCAGTCCTCTTGTACTTAAGTCGGGATTATACCTTTGAATTTAATTCCGATGCAATTTCTGTGTTTCATCGTCAATACGATGGTGCAAGATATACAGTAAACCTGAAGTGAGGCATTGGTATCTAAAACTGGACTCACAGGAGACGTTCAAATCATAGGAAGTTGTCGAGTGTCAGTCTTCTTGTACTGAAGTCGGCATTGTGCCTTTTGAATTTAATTCCGATGCAATTTCTGTGTTTCATCGTCAATAAGAAGGTGCAAGGCATACAGTAAACCGGAAGTGAAGCATCGGAATCTAAAACTGGACTCCTAGGAGAGGTTCAAATCATAGAGACTTAGAGTGTCAGTCCTCTTGTACTTGAGTCGGCATTGTGCCTTTTGTATTAAATTCGGATGCAAACTCTGTGTTTCATCGTCAATAACAAGGACCAAGGGATACAGTAAATCTGAAGTGAATCATCGGAATCTAAAACTGGACTCACAGGAGAGGTTGAAATCATTGAAAGATAGAGTGTCAGTCCTCATGTACTTAAGTCGGCATTGTGCCTTTTGTATTAAATTTGGATGCAATTTCTGTGTTTCATCGTCAATAATAAAGTCCAAGGGATACAGTAAACCTTAAGTGAAACATCGGAATCTAAAACTGGACTCACAGGAGAGGTTCAACTCATAGAAAGTTAGAGTGTCAGTCCTCTTGTACTTACGTCGGCATTGTGACTTTTGTATTAATTTCGGATGCAATTTCTGTGTTTCATCATCAATATGAAGGTCCAAGGGATACAGTAAACCTGAAGTGAAGCTTCGGAATCTAAAACTGTACTCACAGGAGAGGTTCAAATCATAGAAAGTTAGAGTGTCAGTCCTCTTGTACTTAAGTCGGCATTGTGCCTTTTGTATTAAATTCGGATACAATTTCTGTGTTTCGTCGTCAATAAGAAGGTCCAAGGAATACAGTAAACCTGAAGTGAAGCTTCGGAATCTAAAACTGTACTCACAGGAGACGTTCAAATCATAGAAAGTTAGAGTGTCAGTCCTCTTGTACTTAAGTCGGCATTGTGCCTTTTGTATCAAATTCGAATGGAATTTCTGTGTTTCAACGTCAATAATAATGTCAAAGGGATATAGTACACCTGAAGTGAATTATCGGATTCTAAAACTGGACCCACAGGAGAGGTTCAAATCATTGAAAATTAGAGTGTCAGTCCTCTTGTACTTAAGTCGGCATTGTCCCTATTGTATTATATTCGGATGCAATATCTGTGTTTCATCGTCAATAAGAAGGTGTAAGGTATACTGTAAACCTGAAGTGAAGCATCGGAATCTAAAACTAGACTCACAGGAGAGGTTCAAATCATAGAAAGTGAGAGTGTCAGTCCTCTTGTACTTATGTCGGCATTGTGCCTTTTGTACTAAATTCGGATGCAAACTCTGTGTTTCATCGTCAATAACAAAGTCCAAGGGATACAGTACACCTGAAGTGAATCATCGGAATCTAAAACTGGACTCACAGGACAGGTTCAAAGCATAGATAGTTAGAGTGTCAGTCCTCTTGTACTTAAGTCGGCATTGTGCCTTTTGTATTAAATTCGGATGCAATTTCTGTGTTTCTTCGTCAATAAGAAGGTCCAAGAGATACAGTAAATCTGAAGTGAAGCATCGGAATCTAACACTGGACTCACAGGAGAGGTTCAAATCATAGAAAGTGAGAGTGTCAGTCCACTTGTACTTAGGTCGGCATTGTGCCTTTTGTATTAAATTCGAATGCAATTTCGGTGTTTCATCGTCAAGAAGAAGGTGAAAGGGATACAGTAAACCTGTAGTGAAGCATCGGAATCTAAAACTGGACTCACAGGAGACGTTCAAATCATAGAATGTGAAAGTGTCAGTCCTCTTGTACTTAAGTCGGCATTGTGCCTTTTGTATTAAATTCGGATACAAACTCTGTGTTTCATCGTCAATAAGAAGGTCCAAGGGATACAGTAAACCAGAAGTGAAGCATCGGAAACCAAAACTGCACTCACAGGAGAGGTTCAAATCATAGAAAGTGAGAGTCTCAGTCCTCTTGTACTTAAGTCGGCATTGTCACTATTGTATTAAATTCGGATGCAATTTCTGTGTTTCATCGTCAATAAGAAGGTCCAAGGTATACAGTAAACCTGAAGTGAAGCATCGGAATCTAAAACTGAACTCACAGGAGAAGTTCAAATCTTAGAAAGTTAGAGTGTCAGCCCTCTTTTACTTAAGTCGGCATTGTGCCTTTTGAATTTAATTCCGATGCAATTTCTGTGTTTCATCGTCAATAAGAATGTCCAAGGTATACAATAAACCTGAGGTGAAGCATGGGAATCTAAAACTGGACTCACAGGAGAGGTTCAAATCATAGAAAGTGAGGGTGTCAGTCCTCTTTTACTTAAGTCGGCAATGTGCCATTTGAAATTAATTCGGAAGCATTTCCTGTGTTTCATCGTCAATAAGAAGGTCCTAGGGTTACATAAAACCTGAAGTGAATCATCGGAAAGTAAAACTGGACTCACAAGAGCGGTTCAAATCATAGAAAGTGAGAGTGTCAGTCCTCTTGTACTCAAGTCAGCATTGTGCCTTTTGTATTACATTCGGATACAAACTCTGTGTTTCATCGTCAATAAGAAGGTCCTAGGGTTACAGTAAACCTGAAGTGAAGCATCGGAATCTAAAACTGGACTCACAGGAGAGGTTCAAATCATAGAAAGTGAGAGTGTCAGTCCTCTTTTACTTAAGTCGGCATTGTGCCATTTGAATTAAATTCGGATGCCATTTCTGTGCTTCATCGTCAATAAGAAGGTCCAAAGGAAACAATAAACCTGAAGTGAAGCATCGGAATCTAAAACTGGACTAACACGAGAGTTTCAAATCTTACAAATTTAGAGTGTCAGTCCTCTTGTACTTAAGTCGGCATTGTGCCTTTTGTATTAAATTCCGATGCAATTTCTGTTGCTTCATCGTCAATAAGAAAGTCCAAGGGAAACAGGAAACCTGAAGTGAAGCATCCGAATCTAAAACTGGACTCAGAGGAGAGGTTCAAATCATAGAAAGTTAGAGTGTCAGTCAACTTGTGCTTAAGTCGGCATTGTTCCTTTTGTATTAAATTCGGATGCAATTTCTGTGTTTCATCGTCAATAAGAAGGTACAAGGGATACAGTAAACCTGAAGTGAAGCAACGGAATCTAAAACTGGACTCACAGGAGAGGTTCAAATCATAGAAAGTTAGAGTGTCAGTCCTCTTGTACTTACGTCGGCATTGTGACTTTTGTATTAATTTCGGATGCAATTTCTGTGTTTCATCGTCAAGATGAAGGTCCAAGGCATACAGTAAACCTGAAGTGAAGCTTCGGAATCTAAAACCGTACTCACAGGAGAGGTTCAAATCATAGAAAGTGAGGGTGTCAGTCCTCTTGTACTTAGGTCGGCATTGTGCCTTTTGTATTAAATTCGGATGCAATCTCTGTGTCTCATCGTCAATACGAAGGTACAAGGGATACAGTAAACCTGAAGTGAATCATCGGAATCTAAAACTGGTCTCACAGGAAAGGTTCAAATCATAGAAAGTTAGAGTGTCGGTCCTCTTGTACTTAAGTCGGCATTGTGCGTTTTTATTAAATTCGGATGCAATTTCTGTGTTTCATCGTCAATAAGAAGGTGCAAGGTAAACAGTAACCTTTAAGTGAAGCATCGGACTGTAAAACTAGACTCACAGGAGAGGTTCAAATCGTAGAATGTGAGAATGTCAGTCTGCTTGTACTTAAGTCGAAATTGTGCCTTTTGTATTAAATCGGATGCAATTTCTGTTTTTCACTGTAAATAAGATGGTGCAAGATATACAGTAAACCTGAAGTGAAGCATCGGAATCTAAAACTGGACTCACAGGAGAGGTTCAAATCATAGAAAGTGAAAGTGTCAGTCCTCTTGTACCTAAGTCGGCATTGTGCCTTTTGTATTAAATTGGGATGCTATTTCTTTGTTTCATCGTCAATAAGAAGGTGCAAGGTATACAGTTAACCTGAAGAGAAGCATCGGTATCTAAAACAGGACTCACAGGAGAGGTTGAAATTGTAGAAAGTGAGAGTGTCAGTCCTCTTGTACTTAAGTCGGCAATGTGCCCTTTGTATTAAATTCGGATGCAATTTCTGTGTTTCATCGTCAATAAGAAGGTCCAAGGGTAACAGTAATCCTGAAGTGAAGCATCGGAACCTAAAACTGGACTCACAGGAGAGGTTAAATCATAGAAAGTTAGAGTGTCAGTCCTCTTGTACTTAAGTCGGCATTGTGCCTTTTGTATTAAATTCCAATGCAATTTCTGTTGCTTCATCGTCAATAAGAAAGTCCAAGGGAAGCAGTAAACCTGAAGTGAAGCATCCGAATCTAAAACTGGACTCACAAGATAGGTTCAAATCATAGAAAGTAAGGGTGTCAGTCGTCTTGTACTTAAGTCGGCATTTTGCCTTTTGTATTAAATTCGGATGCAATTTCTGTGTTTCATCGCCAAAAAGAAAGTCCAAGGGATACAGTACACCTCAAGTGAAGCGTCGGAATCTAAATCTGGACTCACAGGAGAGGTTCAAATTATAGAAAGTTAGAGTGTCAGTCCTCTTGTTCTTACGTCGGCATTGTGACTTTTGTATTAATTTCGGATGCAATTTCTGTGTTTCATCGTCAATATGAAGGTCCAAGGGATACAGTAATCCTGAAGTGAAGCTTCGGAATCTAAAACCGTACTCACAGGAGAGGTTCAAATCATAGAAAGTTAGAGTGTCAGTCCTCTTGTACTTAAGTCGGCATTGTGCCTTTTGTATTAAATTCGGATACAGTTTCTGTGTTTTGTCGTCAATAAGAAGTTCCAAGGGATACAGTAAACCTGAAGTGAAGCATCGGAATCTTAAACTGGACTCACAGGAGAGGTCCATATCATAGAAAGTGAGAGTGTCAGTCCAATTGTACTTAAGTCGGCATTGTGCCTTTTGTATTAAATTCGGATGCAATTTCTGTGTTTCATCGTCATTAAGAAGGTCCAAGGGATACAGTAAATTTGAAGTGAACCATAGGAATCTAAAACTGGACTGACAGGAAAGGTTCATATCATAGAAAGTGAGAGTGTCAGTCCAATTGTACTTAAGACGGCATTGTGCATTTTGAATTTAATTCCGATGCAATTTCTGCGTTTCATCGTCAATAAGAAAGTGCAAGGTATATAGTAAACCTGAAGTTAAGCATCGGAATCAAAACTGGACTCACAGGAGAGGTTCAAATCATAGAAAGAGGGAGTGTCAGTCCTCTTTCACTTAGGTCGGCTTTTTGAATTAAATTCGGATGAAATTTCTGTGTTTCATCGTCAATAAGAAGGTCCAAGGTATACAGTAAACCTGAAGTGAAGCATCGGAATCTGAAACTGGACTCACAGGAGAGGTTCAAATCATAGAAAGGGAGGGTGTCAGACCTCTTGTACTTTAGTCGGCATTGTGCCTTTTGTATTAAATTCGGATGCAATTTCTGTGTTTCATCGTCAATAAGAAGGTGCAAGGGATACAGTAAACCTGAAGGGAAGCATCGGATATCTAAAACTGGACTCACAGGAGAGGTTCAAATCATAGGAAGAGAGAGTGCCAGTCCTCCTTTACTTAAGACGGCATTGTGCCTTTTGTATTAAATTCGGATGCAATTTCTGTATTTCATCGTCAATAAGAAGGTCCAAGGTATAATATGAACCTGAAGTGAAGCATCGGAATCTGAAACTGGTCTCACAGGAGAGGATCAAATCATAGAATGGGAGAGTGTCAGTCCTCTTGTACTTAAGTCGGCGATGTGCCTTTTGTATTAAATTCGGACACAATTTCTGTGTTTCATCGTCAATAACAAGGTGCAAGGTATACAGTAAACCTAAAGTGAAGCATCGGAATCTAAAACTGGACTCACAGGAGAGGTTCAAATCATAGAAAGTGAGAGTGTCAGTCCTCTTGTACTTAAGTCGGCATTGTGCCTTTTGTATTAAATTCGGATGCAATTTCTGTGCTTCATCGTCAATAAGAACGTCCAAGGGATAGAGTAAACCTGAAGTGAAGCATCGGAACCTAAAACTGGACTCACAGGAGAGGTTCAAATCATAGATAGTTTGAGTTTCAGTCCTCTTGTACTTAAGTCGGCATTGTGTCTTTTGAATGTAATTCCGATGCAATTTCTGTGTTTCATCGTCAATAAGAAGGTGAAAGGTATACAGTAAACCTGAAGTGAAGCATCGGAATCTAAAACTGGACTCACAGGAGAGGTTCAGATCATAGAAAGAGAGAGTGTCGGTCCTCTTTTACTTAAGTCGGCATTGTGTCTTTTGTATTAAATTCGGATGCAATTACTGTATTTCATTGTCATTAAGAAGGTACAAGGTATACAGTAAACCTGAAGTGAACTATCCGAATCTCAAACTGGACTCACAGGAGAGGTTCAAATCATTGAAAGTGAGAGTGTCAGTCCTCTTATACATAAGTCGGCATTGTGCCGTGTGTATTACATTCGGATGCAATTTCTGTGTTTCATCGTCAATAAGAAGGTACAAGGTATACAGTAAACCTGAAGTTAACTATCGGAATCTAAAACTGGACTCACAGGAGAGGTTCAAATCATAGAAAGTGAGAGTGTCAGTCCTATTGTACTTAAGTCGGCAGTGTGCCTTTTGTATTACATTCGGATGCAATTTCTGTGTGTCATCGTCAATTAGAAGGTCCAAGGGATACAGTAAACCTGAAGTGAAGCATCGAAATTTAAAACTGGACTCACAGGAGAGATTCAAATCATAGATAGTTAGAGGGTCAGTCCTCTTGTACTTAAATCGGCATTGTGCCTTTTGAATTTAATTCCGATGCAATTTCTGCGTTTCATCGTCAATAAGAAGGTGCAAGGTATACAGTGAACCTGAAGTGAAGCATCGGAATCTGAAACTAAACTCACAGTAGAGTTTCAAATCATAGAGACTTAGAGTGTCAGTCCTCTTGTGCTTAGGTCGGCATTGTGTCTTTTGAATTTAATTCCGATGCAATTTCTGTGTTTCATCGTCAATAAGAAGGTGCAAGGTATACAGTAAACCTGAAGTGAAGCATCGGAATCCAAAACTGGACTCACAGGAGAGGTAAAAATCATAGAGAATTAGAGTGTCAGTCCTCTTATACTTAAGTCGTCATTGTGCCTTTTGAATTTAATTCCGACGCAATTCTTGTGTTTCATCGTCAATAAGAAGGTGCAAGGTATACAGTAAACCTGAAGTGAACTATCGGAATCTAAAACTGGACTCACAGGAGAGGTTCAAATCATAGAAAGTGAGAATGTCAGTCCTATTGTACTTCAGTCGGTATTGTGCCTTTTGTATTATATCCGGATGCAATTTCGGTGTTTCATCGTCAATAGGAAGGTCCAAGGGATACAGTAAACCTGAAGTGCAGCATTGGAACCTAAAACTGGACACACAGGAGAGGTTCAAATCATAGATAGTTAGAGTGTCAGTCCTCTTCTACTTAAGTCGGCATTGAGTCTTTTGAATTTAATTCCGATGCAATTTCTGTGTTTCATGGTTCAAATGGCTCTGAGCACTATGGGACTCAACGGCTGTGGTCATAAGTCCCCTAGAACTTAGAACTACTTAAACCTAACTAACCTAAGGACAGCACACAACACCCAGCCATCAGGAGGTAGAGAAAATCCATGACTCCGCCGGGAATCGAACCAGGGAACCCGGACGTGGGAAGCGAGAACGCTACCGCAAGACCACGAGATGCGGGCTCCTGTGTTTCATCGTCAATAAGAAGGTGCAAGGTATACAGTAAACCTGAAGTGAAGCATCGGAATCTAAAACTGGATTCACAGGAGAGGTTCAAACCATACATAGTTAGAGGGTCAGTCCTCTTGTACTGAAATCGGCATTGTGTCTTTTGAATTAAATTCAGATGCAATTTCTGTATTTCATCGTCAATAAGAAGGTCCAAGGGATACAGTAAACCTGAAGTGAACCATCGGAATATAAAACTGGACTCACAAGAGAGATTCAAATCATAGAAAGTGAGAGTGTCTGTCCCATTGTACTTAAATCGGCATTGTGCCTTTTGAATTTAATTCCGATGCAATTCTGTGTTTCATCGTCAATAATAAGGTGCAAGGTATACAGTGAACCTGAAGTGAAGCATCGGATTCCAAAACTAAACTCACAGGAGAGGTTCAAATCATAGAGAGTTAGAATGTCAGTCCTCTTGTACTTAAGTCGGCATTGTTCCGTTTGAATTTAATTCCGATGCAATTTCTGTGTTTCATAGTCAATAAGACGGTGTAAGGTATACAGTGAACCTGAAGTGAAGCATCGGAATCTAAAACTGGACTCACAGGAGAGGTTCAAATCATAGAGTGTTAGAGTGTCAGTCCTCTTGTACTTAAGTCGGCATTGTGCCTTTTGAATTTAATTCCGATGCAATTTCTGCGGTTCATCGTCAACACAAAGTTGCAAGGTATACAGTAAACCTGTAGTGAAGCAACGGAATCCAGAACTGGACTCACAGCAGAGGTTCAAATCATAGAATGTGAGAGTGTCAGTCCTCCTGTACTTAAGTCGGCATTGTGCCTTTTGCATTAAATTCTGATGCAATTTCTGTGTTTCATCCTCGATAAGAAGGTGCAAGGGATACAGTAAACCTGAAGTGAAGCATCGGAATCTAAAACTGGACTCACAGGAGAGGTTCAAATCATGCAGAGTTAGAGTGTCAATCCACTTTTACTTAAGTCGGCATTGTGCCTTTTGTATTAAATTCCGATGCAATTTCTGTGTATCATCGTCAATAAGAATGTGCAAGGCATACAGTAAACCTGAAGTGAAGCATCGGAATCTAAAACTGGACTCACAGGAGAGATTCAAACCATAGAAAGTGAGAGTGTCAGTCCTCTTGTACTTATGTCGGCATTGTGACTTTTGTATTAAATTCGGACGCAATTTATGTGTTTCATCGTCAATAAGAATGTCCAAGGGATACAGTAAACCTGAAGTGAAGCATCTGAATCGAAATCTGGACTCACAGGAGAGGTTCAAATCATAGAAAGTTAGAGTGTCAGTCCTCTTGTACTTAGGTCGGCATTGTGCCTTTTGTATTAAATTTGGATGAAAACTCTGTTTTTCATCGTCAATAAGAAGGTCCAAGGGATACAGTAAACCAGAAGTTAAGCATCGGAATCTAAAATTGGACTCACAGGAGAGGTTCAAATCATAGAAAGTTAGAGTTTCAGTCCTCTTTTACTTAAGGCGGCATTGTGCATTTTGAATTTAATTCCGATGCAATTTCTGTGTTTCATCGTCAATAAGAAGGTCCTAGGTAAACAGTAAACCTGAAATGAAGCATGGGAATCTAAAACTAGACTCAGAGCGGAGGTTCAAATCATAGAAAGTTAGAGTGTCAGTCCTCTTGTACTTAAGTCGGCATTGTGCCTTTTGAATTTAATTCCGATGCAATTCCTGTGTTTCATCGTCAATAAGAAAGTCCAAGGGGTACAGTAAACCTGAAGTGAAGCATCGGAATCTAAAACTGGACTAACAGGAGAGGTTCAAATCTTAGAAAGTTAGAGTGTCAGTCCTCTTGTACTTAAGTCGGCATTGTGCATTTTGAATTTAATTCCGATGCAATTTCAGTGTTTCATCGTCAACAAGACGGTGCAAGGTATACAATAAACCTGAAGTGATGCATCGGAATCTAAAAATGGACTCACTGGAGAGGTTCAAATCATAGAAAGTGAGAGTGTCAGTCCTCTTGTACTTAAGTCGGCATTGTGCCCTTTGTATTAAATTCGGATGCAATTTCTGTGTTTCATCCTCAATAAGATTGTCCAAGGGGTACAGTAAAACTGAAGTGAAGCATCGGAATCTAAAACTGGACTCACAGGAGAGGTTCAAATCTTAGAAAGTTTGAGTGTCAGTCCTCTGGTACTTAAGTGGGCATTGTGCCTTTTGAATTCTATTCCGTGCAATTTCTGTGTTTCATCGTCAATAAGAAGGTTCAAGGTATACAATAAAACTGAAGTGAAGCATCGAAATCTAAAACTGGACTCACAGGAGAGGTTCAAATCATAGAAAGTCAGAGTGTCAGTCCTCTTGTACTTAAGTCGGCATTGTGCCTTTTGTAGAAAATGCAGATGCAATTTCTGTGTTTCATCGTCAATAAGAAGGTCCAAGGGCTACAGTAAACCAGAAGTGAAGCACCGGAATCTTAAACTGGACTCACAGGAGATGTTCAAATCATAGAAAGTTAGAGTGTCAGTCGTCTTGTACTTAAGTCGGCATTGTGCCTTTTGTATTAAGTTAGGATGCAAACTCTGTGTTTCATCGTCAATCAGAAGGTCCAAGGGATACAGTAAACCAGAAGTGAAGCATCGGAATCTAAAACTGGACTCACAGGAGAGGTTCAAATCATAGAAAGTGAGAGTGTCAGTCCTCTTTTACTTAAGGCGACATTGTTCCTTTTGTATTAAGTTCCGATGCAATTTCTTTGTTTCATCATCAATAAGAAGGACCAAGGGATACAGTAATCCAGAGGTGAAGCATCGGAATCTAAAACAGGACTCACAGGAGAGGTTCAAATCATAGAAAGTTAGAGTGTCAGTCCTCTTCTACTTAAGTCGGCATTGTGCCTTTTGTATTAAATTCGGATTCCATTTCTGTGTTTCATCGTCAATAAGAAGGTCCAAGGGATACAGTAAACCTGAAGTGAAGCATCAGAATCAAAAAACAGGGCTCACAGGAGAGGTTCAAATCATAGAATGATAGAGTGTCAGTCCTCTTGTACTTAAGTCGGCATTGTACCTTTTGTATTGAATTCGGATGCAATTTCTGTGCTTCATCGTCAATAAGAAGGGCCAATGGATACAGTAAACCTGAAGTGAAGCATCGGAATCTAAAACTGGACTCACAGGAGACGTTCAAATCATTGAAAGTTAGACTGTCAGTCCTCTTGTACTTAAGTGGGCATTGTGCCTTTTGAGTTCTATTCCGTGCAATTTCTGTGTTTCATCGTCAATAAGAAGGTTCAAGGTATACAATAAAACTGAAGTGAAGCATCGAAATCTAAAACTGGACTCACAGGAGAGGTTCAAATCATAGAAAGTCAGAGTGTCAGTCCTCTTGTACTTAAGTCGGCATTGTGCCTTTTGTAGAAAATGCAGATGCAATTTCTGTGTTTCATCGTCAATAAGAAGGTCCAAGGGCTACAGTAAACCAGAAGTGAAGCACCGGAATCTTAAACTGGACTCACAGGAGATGTTCAAATCATAGAAAGTTAGAGTGTCAGTCGTCTTGTACTTAAGTCGGCATTGTGCCTTTTGTATTAAGTTAGGATGCAAACTCTGTGTTTCATCGTCAATCAGAAGGTCCAAGGGATACAGTAAACCAGAAGTGAAGCATCGGAATCTAAAACTGGACTCACAGGAGAGGTTCAAATCATAGAAAGTGAGAGTGTCAGTCCTCTTTTACTTAAGGCGACATTGTTCCTTTTGTATTAAGTTCCGATGCAATTTCTTTGTTTCATCATCAATAAGAAGGACCAAGGGATACAGTAATCCAGAGGTGAAGCATCGGAATCTAAAACAGGACTCACAGGAGAGGTTCAAATCATAGAAAGTTAGAGTGTCAGTCCTCTTCTACTTAAGTCGGCATTGTGCCTTTTGTATTAAATTCGGATTCAATTTCTGTGTTTCATCGTCAATAAGAAGGTCCAAGGGATACAGTAAACCTGAAGTGAAGCATCAGAATCAAAAACAGGGCTCACAGGAGAGGTTCAAATCATAGAATGATAGAGTGTCAGTCCTCTTGTACTTAAGTCGGCATTGTACCTTTTGTATTGAATTCGGATGCAATTTCTGTGCTTCATCGTCAATAAGAAGGGCCAATGGATACAGTAAACCTGAAGTGAAGCATCGGAATCTAAAACTGGACTCACAGGAGACGTTCAAATCATTGAAAGTTAGACTGTCAGTCCTCTTGTACTTAAGTGGGCATTGTACCTTTTGAGTTCTATTCCGTGCAATTTCTGTGTTTCATCGTCAATAAGAAGGTTCAAGGTATACAATAAAACTGAAGTGAAGCATCGAAATCTAAAACTGGACTCACAGGAGAGGTTCAAATCATAGAAAGTCAGAGTGTCAGTCCTCTTGTACTTAAGTCGGCATTGTGCCTTTTGTAGAAAATGCAGATGCAATTTCTGTGTTTCATCGTCAATAAGAAGGTCCAAGGGCTACAGTAAACCAGAAGTGAAGCACCGGAATCTTAAACTGGACTCACAGGAGATGTTCAAATCATAGAAAGTTAGAGTGTCAGTCGTCTTGTACTTAAGTCGGCATTGTGCCTTTTGTATTAAGTTAGGATGCAAACTCTGTGTTTCATCGTCAATCAGAAGGTCCAAGGGATACAGTAAACCAGAAGTGAAGCATCGGAATCTAAAACTGGACTCACAGGAGAGGTTCAAATCATAGAAAGTGAGAGTGTCAGTCCTCTTTTACTTAAGGCGACATTGTTCCTTTTGTATTAAGATCCGATGCAATTTCTTTGTTTCATCATCAATAAGAAGGACCAAGGGATACAGTAATCCTGAGGTGAAGCATCGGATTCTAAAACAGGACTCACAGGAGAGGTTCAAATCATAGAAAGTTAGAGTGTCAGTCCTCTTCTACTTAAGTCGGCATTGTGCCTTTTGTATTAAATTCGGATTCAATTTCTGTGTTTCATCGTCAATAAGAAGGTCCAAGGGATACAGTAAACCTGAAGTGAAGCATCGGAATCAAAAACAGGGCTCACAGGAGAGGTTCAAATCATAGAATGATAGAGTGTCAGTCCTCTTGTACTTAAGTCGGCATTGTGCCTTTTGTATTAAATTCGGATGCAATTTATGTGTTTCGTCGACAATAAGAAGGTCAAAGGGATACAGTAAACCTGAAGTGTAGCATCGGAATCTAAAACTGGACTCACAGGAGAGGTTCAAATCATTGAAAGTTAGAGTGTCAGCCCTCTTGTACTTAAGTCGGCATTGTGTATTTTGTATTAAGTTCGGATGCAATTTCTGTGTTTCATCGTCAATAAGAAGGTCCAAGGGATACAGTAAACCTAAAGTGAAGCATCGGAATGTAAAACTGGACTCATGGGAGTTGTTCAAATCATAGTAAGTTAGTGTGTCAGTCCTCTTGTACTTAAGTGGGCATAGTGCCTTTTGAATTTAATTCCGATCCAATTTCTGTGCTTCATCGTCAATAAGAATGTCCAAGGGATACAGTAAACCTATATTGGAGCATTTGAATCTAAAACAGGACTCACAGGAGAGGTTCAAATCACAGAAAGTTTGAGTGTCAGTCTCCTTGTACTTAAGTCGGAATTGTGCATTTTGTATTAAATTCGGAATCAATTTCTGTGTTTTATCGTAAATAAGATGGCCAAGGTATACAGTAAACCTGAGGTGAAGCATCGGAATCTAATACAGGACCCACAGGACAGGTTCAAATCATAGAATGTTAGAGTGTCAGTCCTCTTGTACTTAAGTCGGCATTGTGCCTTTTGTATTAAAGTCGGATGCAGTTTCTTTGTTTCTTCGTCAATAAGAAAGTCCAAGGGATACAGTAAACCTGAAGTGAAGCATTGGAATCTAAAACTGGACTCACAGGAGAGTTTAAAATCACAGATAGTTAGAGTGTCAGGCCTGTAGTACTTAAGTCGGCATTGTGCATTTTGAATTTAATTCCGACGCAATTTCAGTGCTTCATCGTCAATAAGAAGGTCCAAGGTATACAGTAAACCTGAAGTGAAGCATCGGAATCTAAAACTGGACTCACTGGAGAGGTTCAAATCATAGAAAGTTAGAGTGTCAGTCCTCTTGTACTTAAGTCGGCATTGTGACTTTTGTATTAAATTCCGATGCAATTACTGTGTTTCATCGTCAATAAGAAGTTGCAATCTCTACTGTAAACCTGAAGTGAAGCAGCGGAATCTAAAACTGGACTCACAGGAGAGGTTCAAATCTTAGAAAGTTTGAGTGTCAGTCCTCTGGTACTTAAGTGGGCATTGTGCCTTTTGAGTTCTATTCCGTGCAATTTCTGTGTTTCATCGTCAATAAGAAGGTTCAAGGTATACAATAAAACTGAAGTGAAGCATCGAAATCTGAAACTGGACTCACAGTAGAGGTTCAAATCATAGAAAGTGAGAGTGCCAGTCCTCTTGTACTTAAGTCGGCATTGTGCCTTTTGTAGAAAATGCAGATGCAATTTCTGTGTTTCATCGTCAATAAGAAGGTCCAAGGGCTACAGTAAACCAGAAGTGAAGCATCGGAATCTTAAACTGGACTCACAGGAGATGTTCAAATCATAGAAAGTTAGAGTGTCAGTCGTCTTGTACTTAAGTCGGCATTGTGCCTTTTGTATTAAGTTAGGATGCAAACTCTGTGTTTCATCGTCAATCAGAAGGTCCAAGGGATACAGTAAACCAGAAGTGAAACATCGGAATCTAAAACTGGACTCAAAGGAGAGGTTCAAATCATAAAAAGTGAGAGTGTCAGTCCTCTTTTACTTAAGGCGACATTGTTCCTTTTGTATTAAGTTCCGATGCAATTTCTTTGTTTCATCATCAATAAGAAGGACCAAGGGATACAGTAATCCTGAGGTGAAGCATCGGAATCTAAAACAGGACTCACAGGAGAGGTTCAAATCATAGAAAGTTAGAGTGTCAGTCCTCTTCTACTTAAGTCGGCATTGTGCCTTTTGTATTAAATTCGGATTCAATTTCTGTGTTTCATCGTCAATAAGAAGGTCCAAGGGATACAGTAAACCTGAAGTGAAGCATCGGAATCTAAAACTGAACTCACAGGAGAGGTTCAATTCATTGAAAGTTAGAGTGTCAGTCCTCTTGTCCTTAAGTCGGCATTGTACCTTTAGTATTGAATTCGGATGCAATTTCTGTGTTTCGTCGACAATAGGAAGGTCCAAGGGATACAGTAAACCTGAAGTGTAGCATCGGAATCTAAAACTGGACTCACAGGAGAGGTTCAAATCATTGAAAGTTAGAGTGTCAGCCCTCTTGTACTTATGTCGGCATTGTGCATTTTGTATTAAGTTCGGATGCAATTTCTGTGTTTCATCGTCAATAAGAAGGTCCAAGGGATACAGTAAACCTAAAGTGAAGCATCGGAATGTAAAACTGGACTCATGGGAGTTGTTCAAATCATAGTAAGTTAGTGTGTCAGTCCTCTTGTACTTAAGTGGGCATAGTGCCTTTTGAATTTAATTCCGATCCAATTTCTGTGCTTCATCGTCAATAAGAAAGTCCAAGGGACACAGTAAACCTGAAGAGAAGCATCGGAATCTAAAACAGGACACACAGGAGAGGATCAAATCATAGAAAGTTAGAGTGTCAGTCCTTTTGTACTTAAGTCGGCATTGTGCCTTTTGTATTAAATTCGGATGCAATTTCTGTGTTTCATCGTCAATATGAAGGTCCAAGGGATACAGTAAACCTGAAGTGAAGCATCGGAATCTAAAACAGGACTCACAGGAGAGGTTCAAATCATAGAAATTTAGAGTGTCAGTCCGCTTGTACTTAAGTCTTCATTGTGCCTTTTGTATTAAATTCGGATGCAATTTCTGTGTTTCTTCGTCAATAAGAAGGTCCAAGGGATACAGTAAACCTGAAGTGAAGCATCGGAAACTAAAACTGGACTCACAGGAGACGTTCAAATCATAGAAATTTAGACTGTCAGTCCTCTTGTACTTAAGTCGGCATTGTGCCTTTTGAATTTAATTCCGTTGCATTTTCTGTGCTTCATCGTCAATAAGAATGTCCAAGGGATACAGTAAACCTATAGTGGAGCATCGGAATCTAAAACAGGACTCACAGGAGAGGTTCAAATCACAGAAAGTTTGAGTGTCAGTCTCCTTGTACTTAAGTCGGAATTGTGCATTTTGTATTAAATTCGGAATCAATTTCTGTGTTTTATCGTAAATAAGATGGTCCAAGGTATACAGTAAACCTGAGGTGAAGCATCGGAATCTAATACAGGACCCACAGGACAGGTTCAAATCATAGAATGTTGGAGTGTCAGTCCTCTTGTACTTAAGTCGGCATTGTGCCTTTTGTATTAAAGTCGGATGCAGTTTCTTTGTTTCTTCGTCAATAAGAAAATCCAAGGGATACAGTAAACCTGAAGTGAAGTATCGGAATCTAAAACTAGAGTCACACGAGTGGTTCAAGTCATAGAAATTTAGACTGTCAGTCCTCTTGTACTTAAGTCGGCATTGTGCCTTTTGAATTTAATTCCATTGCATTTTCTGTGCTTCATCGTCAATAAGAATGTCCAAGGGATACAGTAAACCTATAGTGAAGCATCGGAATGTAAAACTGGACTCATAGGAGATGTTCAAATCAAAGAACCTTAGAGTGTCAGTCCTCTTGTACTTAAGTCGGCATAGTGCCTTTTGAATTTAATTCCTATGCAATTTCTGTGCTTCATCGTCAATAAGAAGGTCCAAGGGATACTGTAAACCTGAAGTGAAGCATCGGAATCTAAAACACGACACACAGGAGAGGTTCAAATCATAGAAAATTTGAGTGTCAGTCCTCTTGTACTTAAGTCGGCATTGTGCCTTTTGTATTAAATTCGGTTGCAATTTCTGTGTTACATCGTCAATAAGAAGGTCCAAGGGATTCAGCAATGCTGAAGTGAAGCATCGGAATCTAAAACTGGACTCACAGGAGAGGTTCAAATCAAAGAAAGTTAGAGTGTCAGTCCTCTTGTACTTAAGTCGGCATTATGCCTTTTGTATTAAATTCGAATGCAATTTCTGTGTTTCATCGTCAATAAGAAGGCCCGAGAGATACAGTAAATCTGAAGTGAAGCATCGGAATCTAAAACTGGACTCACAGGAGGGATTCAAATCATAGAAAGTTAGAGTGTCATTCCTCTTGTACTTAAGTCGGCATTGTGCCTCTTGAATTTAATTCCGATGCAATTTCTGTGCTTCATCGTCAATAAGAAGGTCCGAGGTATACAGTAAACCTGAAGTGAAGCATCGGAAACTAAAACTGGACTCACAGGAGAGGTTGAAATCATCGAAAGCTAGAGTGTCAGTCCTCTTGTACTTAAGTCGGCATTGTGTTTTTTGAATTTAATTCCGATGCAATTTCTGTGTTTCGTCGTCAATAAGAAGGTCCAAGGTACACAGTAAACCTGAAGTGAAGCATCGGAATCTAAAACTGGACTTACAGGAGAGGTTGAACTCATAATAAGTTAGAGTGTGAGTCCTTATGTACGTAACTCGGCGTTGTGCATTTTGTATTAAATTCAGATGCAATTTCTGTGTTTCATCGTCAATAAGAAGGTCCAAAGTATACAGTAAACCTGAAGTGAAGCATTGGAAACTAAAACTGGACTCACAGAGAGGTTCAAATCATAGAAAGTTAGAGTGTCAGTCCTCTTGTACTTAAGTCGGCATTGTGCCTTTTGAATTTAATTCCGATGCAATTTCTGTGTTTCATCGTCAATAAGAAGGTCCAAGGTACACAGTAAACCAGAAGTGAAGCATCGGAATCTAAAACTGGATTCACAGGAGAGGTTCAAATCATAGAAAGTTAGAGTGTCAGTCCTCTTGTACGTAAGTCGGCATTGTGCCTTTTGTATTAAATTCAGACGCAATTTCTGTGTTTCATCGTCAATAAGAAGGTCCAAGGGATACAGTAAACCTGAAGTGAAGCATCGGAATCTAAAACTGGACTCACAGGAGACGTTCAAATCATAGAAATTTAGACTGTCAGTCCTCTTGTACTTAAGTCGGCATTGTGCCTTTTGAATTTAATTCCGTTGCATTTTCTGTGTTTCATCGTCAATAAGAATGTCCAAGGGATACAGTAAACCTATAGTGGAGCATCGGAATCTAAAACAGGACTCACAGGAGAGGTTCAAACCACAGAAAGTTTGAGTGTCAGTCTCCTTGTACTTAAGTCGGCATTGTGTCTTTTGAATGTAATTCCGATGCAATTTCTGTGTTTCATCGTCAATAAGAAGGTGAAAGGTATACAGTAAACCTGAAGTGAAGCCTCGGAATCTAAAACTGGACTCACAGGAGAGGTTCAGATCATAGAAAGAGAGAGTGTCGGTCCTCTTTTACTTAAGTCGGCATTGTGTCTTTTGTATTAAATTCGGATGCAATTACTGTATTTCATTGTCAATAAGAAGGTCCATGGTATACAGAAAACCTGAAGTGAAGCATCGGAATCTAAAACTGGACTCACAGGAGAGGTTCAAATCATAGAAAATGAGAGTGTCAGTCCTCTTGTACTTAAGTCGGCATTGTGCCTTTTGTATTAAATTCCGATGCAATTTCTGTGTTTCATCGTCATTAAGAAGGTACAAGGTATACAGTAAACCTGAAGTGAACTATCCGAATCTCAAACTGGACTCACAGGAGAGGTTCAAATCATTGAAAGTGAGAGTGTCAGTCCTCTTATACATAAGTCGGCATTGTGCCGTGTGTATTACATTCGGATGCAATTTCTGTGTTTCATCGTCAATAAGAAGGTACAAGGTATACAGTAAACCTGAAGTTAACTATCGGAATCTAAAACTGGACTCACAGGAGAGGTTCAAATCATAGAAAGTGAGAGTGTCAGTCCTATTGTACTTAAGTCGGCAGTGTGCCTTTTGTATTACATTCGGATGCAATTTCTGTGTGTCATCGTCAATTAGAAGGTCCAAGGGATACAGTAAACCTGAAGTGAAGCATCGAAATTTAAAACTGGACTCACAGGAGAGATTCAAATCATAGATAGTTAGAGGGTCAGTCCTCTTGTACTTAAATCGTCATTGTGCCTTTTGAATTTAATTCCGATGCAATTTCTGCGTTTCATCGTCAATAAGAAGGTGCAAGGTATACAGTGAACCTGAAGTGAAGCATCGGAATCTGAAACTAAACTCACAGTAGAGTTTCAAATCATAGAGACTTAGAGTGTCAGTCCTCTTGTGCTTAGGTCGGCATTGTGTCTTTTGAATTTAATTCCGATGCAATTTCTGTGTTTCATCGTCAATAAGAAGGTGCAAGGTATACAGTAAACCTGAAGTGAAGCATCGAAATCTAAAACTGGACTCACAGGAGAGGTACAAATCATAGAATGTAAGAGTGTCAGTCCTCTTGTATTTAAGTCGGCATCGTGCCCTATGTATTAAATTCGGATGCAATTTCTTTGTTTCATCGTCAATAAGAGGGTGCAATTTATACAGTGAACCTGAGGTTAAGCATCGGATTCTAAAACTTAATTCACAGGAGAGGTTCAAATCATAGAGAGATAGAGTGTCAGTACTCTTGTACTTAAGTCGGCATTGTGCCTTTTGTATTAATTTCGGATGCAATTTCTGTGTTTCATCGTCAATAGGAAGGTACAAGGTATATAGTAAACCTGATGTGAACTATCGGAATCTAAAACTGGACTCACAGGAGAGGTTCAAATCATAGAAAGTGAGAGTGTCAGTCCTATTGTACTTCAGTCGGTATTGTGCCTTTTGTATTAAATTCGGATGCAATTTCTGTGTTTCATCGTCAATAGGAAGGTACAAGGTATACAGTAAACCTGAAGTGAACTATCGGAATCTAAAACTGGACTCACAGGAGAGGTTCAAATCATAGAAAGTGAGAATGTCAGTCCTATTGTACTTCAGTCGGTATTGTGCCTTTTGTATTATATTCGGATGCAATTTCGGTGTTTCATCGTCAATAGGAAGGTCCAAGGGATACAGTAAACCTGAAGTGCAGCATTGGAACCTAAAACTGGACACACAGGAGAGGTTCAAATCATAGATAGTTAGAGTGTCAGTCCTCTTCTACTTAAGTCGGCATTGAGTCTTTTGAATTTAATTCCGATGCAATTTCTGTGTTTCATGGTTCAAATGGCTCTGAGCACTATGGGACTCAACGGCTGTGGTCATAAGTCCCCTTGAACTTAGAACTACTTAAACCTAACTAACCTAAGGACAGCACACAACACCCAGCCATCAGGAGGTAGAGAAAATCCATGACTCCGCCGGGAATCGAACCAGGGAACCCGGACGTGGGAAGCGAGAACGCTACCGCAAGACCACGAGACGCGGGCTCCTGTGTTTCATCGTCAATAAGAAGGTGCAAGGTATACAGTAAACCTGAAGTGAAGCATCGGAATCTAAAACTGGATTCACAGGAGAGGTTCAAACCATACGTAGTTAGAGGGTCAGTCCTCTTGTACTGAAATCGGCATTGTGTCTTTTGAATTAAATTCAGATGCAATTTCTGTATTTCATCGTCAATAAGAAGGTCCAAGGGATACAGTAAACCTGAAGTGAACCATCGGAATATAAAACTGGACTCACAAGAGAGATTCAAATCATAGAAAGTGAGAGTGTCTGTCCCATTGTACTGAAATCGGCATTGTGCCTTTTGTATTACAATCGGATGCAATTTCTGTGTTTCGTCGTCAATTAGAGGGTCCAAGGGATACAGTAAACCTGAAGTGAAGCATCGGAATTTAAAACTGGACTCACAGGAGTGGTTCAAATCATACATAGTTAGAGGGTCAGTCCTCTTGTACTTAAATCGGCATTGTGCCTTTTGAATTTAATTCCGATGCAATTCTGTGTTTCATCGTCAATAATAAGGTGCAAGGTATACAGTGAACCTGAAGTGAAGCATCGGATTCCAAAACTAAACTCACAGGAGAGGTTCAAATCATAGAGAGTTAGAATGTCAGTCCTCTTGTACTTAAGTCGGCATTGTTCCGTTTGAATTTAATTCCGATGCAATTTCTGTGTTTCATAGTCAATAAGACGGTGTAAGGTATACAGTGAACCTGAAGTGAAGCATCGGAATCTAAAACTGGACTCACAGGAGAGGTTCAAATCATAGAGTGTTAGAGTGTCAGTCCTCTTGTACTTAAGTCGGCATTGTGCCTTTTGAATTTAATTCCGATGCAATTTCTGCGGTTCATCGTCAATACGAAGTTGCAAGGTATACAGTAAACCTGTAGTGATGCAACGGAAGCCAGAACTGGACTCACAGCAGAGGTTCAAATCATAGAATGTGAGAGTGTCAGTCCTCCTGTACTTAAGTCGGCATTGTGCCTTTTGCATTAAATTCTGATGCAATTTCTGTGTTTCATCCTCGATAAGAAGGTGCAAGGGATACAGTAAACCTGAAGTGAAGCATCGGAATCTAAAACTGGACTCACAGGAGAGGTTCAAATCATGCAGAGTTAGAGTGTCAATCCACTTTTACTTAAGTCGGCATTGTGCCTTTTGTATTAAATTCCGATGCAATTTTTGTGTATCATCGTCAATAAGAATGTGCAAGGCATACAGTACACCTGAAGTGAAGCATCGGAATCAAAAACTGGACTCACAGGAGAGATTCAAACCATAGAAAGTGAGAGTGTCAGTCCTCTTGTACTTATGTCGGCATTGTGACTTTTGTATTAAATTCGGACGCAATTTATGTGTTTCATCGTCAATAAGAATGTCCAAGGGATACAGTAAACCTGAAGTGAAGCATCTGAATCGAAAACTGGACTCACAGGAGAGGTTCAAATCATAGAAAGTTAGAGTGTCAGTCCTCTTGTACTTAGGTCGGCATTGTGCCTTTTGTATTAAATTCGGATGAAAACTCTGTTTTTCATCGTCAATAAGATGGTCCAAGGGATACAGTAAACCAGAAGTTAAGCATCGGAATCTAAAATTGGACTCACAGGAGAGGTTCAAATCATAGAAAGTTAGAGTTTCAGTCCTCTTTTACTTAAGGCGGCATTGTGCATTTTGAATTTAATTCCGATGCAATTTCTGTGTTTCATCGTCAATAAGAAGGTCCTAGGTAAACAGTAAACCTCAAATGAAGCATGGAATCTAAAACTGGACTCAGAGCGGAGGTTCAAATCATAGAAAGTTAGAGTGTCAGTCCTCTTGTACTTAAGTCGGCATTGTGCCTTTTGAATTTAATTCCGATGCAATTTCTGTGTTTCATCGTCAATAAGAAAGTCCAAGGGGTACAGTAAACCTGAAGTGAAGCATCGGAATCTAAAACTGGACTAACAGGAGAGGTTCAAATCTTAGAAAGTTAGAGTGTCAGTCCTCTTGTACTTAAGTCGGCATTGTGCATTTTGAATTTAATTCCGATGCAATTTCAGTGTTTCATCGTCAACAAGACGGTGCAAGGTATACAATAAACCTGAAGTGATGCAATCGGAATCTAAAAATGGACTCACTGGAGAGGTTCAAATCATAGAAAGTGAGAGTGTCAGTCCTCTTGTACTTAAGTCGGCATTGTGCCCTTTGTATTAAATTCGGATGCAATTTCTGTGTTTCATCGTCAATAAGATTGTCCAAGGGGTACAGTAAAAACTGAAGTGAAGCATCGGAATCTAAAACTGGACTCACAGGAGAGGTTCAAATCTTAGAAAGTTTGAGTATCAGTCCTCTGGTACTTAAGTGGGCATTGTGCCTTTTGAGTTCTATTCCGTGCAATTTCTGTGTTTCATCGTCAATAAGAAGGTTCAAGGTATACAATAAAACTGAAGTGAAGCATCGAAATCTAAAACTGGACTCACAGGAGAGGTTCAAATCATAGAAAGTCAGAGTGTCAGTCCTCTTGTACCTAAGTCGGCATTGTGCCTTTTGTAGAAAATGCAGATGCAATTTCTGTGTTTCATCGTCAATAAGAAGGTCCAAGGGCTACAGTAAACCAGAAGTGAAGCATCGGAATCTTAAACTGGACTCACAGGAGATGTTCAAATCATAGAAAGTTAGAGTGTCAGTCGTCTTGTACTTAAGTCGGCATTGTGCCTTTTGTATTAAGTTAGGATGCAAACTCTGTGTTTCATCGTCAATCAGAAGGTCCAAGGGATACAGTAAACCAGAAGTGAAGCATCGGAATCTAAAACTGGACTCACAGGAGAGGTTCAAATCATAGAAAGTGAGAGTGTCAGTCCTCTTTTACTTAAGGCGACATTGTTCCTTTTGTATTAAGTTCCGATGCAATTTCTTTGTTTCATCATCAATAAGAAGGGACCAAGGGATACAGTAATCCTGAGGTGAAGCATCGGAATCTAAAACAGGACTCACAGGAGAGGTTCAAATCATAGAAAGTTAGAGTGTCAGTCCTCTTCTACTTAAGTCGGCATTGTGCCTTTTGTATTAAATTCGGATTCAATTTCTGTGTTTCATCGTCAATAAGAAGGTCCAAGGGATACAGTAAACCTGAAGTGAAGCATCGGAATCAAAAACAGGGCTCACAGGAGAGGTTCAAATCATAGAAAGTCAGAGTGTCAGTCCTCTTGTACTTAAGTCGGCATTGTACCTTTTGTATTGAATTCGGGTGCAATTTCTGTGCTTCATCGTCAATAAGAAGGGCCAATGGATACAGTAAACCTGAAGTGAAGCATCGGAATCTAAAACTGGACTCACAGGACACGTTCAAATCATTGAAAGTTAGACTGTCAGTCCTCTTGTACTTAAGTGGGCATTGTGCCTTTTGAGTTCTATTCCGTGCAATTTCTGCGTTTCATCGTCAATAAGAAGGTTCAAGGTATACAATAAAACTGAAGTGAAGCATCGAAATCTAAAACTGGACTCACAGGAGAGGTTCAAATCATAGAAAGTCAGAGTGTCAGTCCTCTTGTACTTAAGTCGGCATTGTGCCTTTTGTAGAAAATGCAGATGCAATTTCTGTGTTTCATCGTCAATAAGAAGGTCCAAGGGCTACAGTAAACCAGAAGTGAAGCATCGGAATCTTAAACTGGACTCACAGGAGATGTTCAAATCATAGAAAGTTAGAGTGTCAGTCGTCTTGTACTTAAGTCGGCATTGTGCCTTTTGTATTAAGTTAGGATGCAAACTCTGTGTTTCATCGTCAATCAGAAGGTCCAAGGGATACAGTAAACCAGAAGTGAAGCATCGGAATCTAAAACTGGACTCACAGGAGAGGTTCAAATCATAGAAAGTGAGAGTGTCAGTCCTCTTTTACTTAAGGCGACATTGTTCCTTTTGTATTAAGTTCCGATGCAATTTCTTTGTTTCATCATCAATAAGAAGGACCAAGGGATACAGTAATCCTGATGTGAAGCATCGGAATCTAAAACAGGACTCACAGAGAGGTTCAAATCATAGAAAGTTAGAGTGTCACTCCTCTTCTACTTAAGTCGGCATTGTGCCTTTTGTATTAAATTCGGATTCAATTTCTGTGTTTCATCGTCAATAAGAAGGTCCAAGGGATACAGTAAACCTGAAGTGAAACATCGGAATCAAAAACAGGGCTCACAGGAGAGGTTCAAATCATAGAATGATAGAGTGTCAGTCCTCTTGTACTTAAGTCGGCATTGTGCCTTTTGTATTAAATTCGGATGCAATGTCTGTGTTTCGTCGACAATAAGAAGGTCCAAGGGATACAGTAAACCTGAAGTGTAGCATCGGAATCTAAAACTGGACTCACAGGAGAGGTTCAAATCATTGAAAGTTAGAGTGTCAGCCCTCTTGTACTTAAGTCGGCATTGTGCATTTTGTATTAAGTTCGGATGCAATTTCTGTGTTTCATCGTCAATAAGAAGGTCCAAGGGATACAGTAAACCTAAAGTGAAGCATCGGAATGTAAAACTGGACTCATGGGAGTTGTTCAAATCATAGTAAGTTAGTGTGTCAGTCCTCTTGTACTTAAGTGGGCATAGTGCCTTTTGAATTTAATTCCGATCCAATTTCTGTGCTTCATCGTCAATAAGAAAGTCCAAGGGACACAGTAAACCTGAAGAGAAGCATCGGAATCTAAAACAGGACACACAGGAGAGGATCAAATCATAGAAAGTTAGAGTGTCAGTCCTTTTGTACTTAAGTCGGCATTGTGCCTTTTGTATTAAATTCGGATGCAATTTCTGTGTTTCATCGTCAATATGATGGTCCAAGGGATACACTAAACCTGAAGTGAAGCATCGGAATCTAAAACAGGACTCACAGGAGAGGTTCAAATCATAGAAATTTAGAGTGTCAGTCCGCTTGTACTTAAGTCTTCATTGTGCCATTTGTATTAAATTCGGATGCAATTTCTGTGTTTCTTCGTCAATAAGAATTTCCAAGGGATACAGTAAACCTGAAGTGAAGCATCGGAATCTAAAACTGGACTCACAGGAGACGTTCAAATCATAGAAATTTAGACTGTCAGTCCTCTTGTACTTAAGTCGGCATTGTGCCTTTTGAATTTAATTCCGTTGCATTTTCTGTGCTTCATCGTCAATAAGAATGTCCAAGGGATACAGTAAACCTATAGTGGAGCATTTGAATCTAAAACAGGACTCACAGGAGAGGTTCAAATCACAGAAAGTTTGAGTGTCAGTCTCCTTGTACTTAAGTCGGAATTGTGCATTTTGTATTAAATTCGGAATCAATTTCTGTGTTTTATCGTAAATAAGATGGTCCAAGGTATACAGTAAACCTGAGGTGAAGCATCGGAATCTAATACAGGACCCACAGGACAGGTTCAAATCATAGAATGTTAGAGTGTCAGTCCTCTTGTACTTAAGTCGGCATTGTGCCTTTTGTATTAAAGTCGGATGCAGTTTCTTTGTTTCTTCGTCAATAAGAAAGTCCAAGGGATACAGTAAACCTGAAGTGAAGCATTGGAATCTAAAACTGGACTCACAGGAGAGTTTAAAATCACAGAAAGTTAGAGTGTCAGTCCTCTTGTACTTAAGTCGGCATTGTGCCCTTTGTATTAAATTCGGATGCAATTTCTGTGTTTCATCGTCAATAAGATTGTCCAAGGGGTACAGTAAAACTGAAGTGAAGCATCGGAATCTAAAACTGGACTCACAGGAGAGGTTCAAATCGTAGAAAGTTTGAGTGTCAGTCCTCTGGTACTTAAGTGGGCATTGTGCCTTTTGAGTTCTATTCCGTGCAATTTCTGTGTTTCATCGTCAATAAGAAGGTTCAAGGTATACAATAAAACTGAAGTGAAGCATCGAAATCTAAAACTGGACTCACAGGAGAGGTTCAAATCATAGAAAGTCAGAGTGTCAGTCCTCTTGTACCTAAGTCGGCATTGTGCCTTTTGTAGAAAATGCAGATGCAATTTCTGTGTTTCATCGTCAATAAGAAGGTCCAAGGGCTACAGTAAACCAGAAGTGAAGCATCGGAATCTTAAACTGGACTCACAGGAGATGTTCAAATCATAGAAAGTTAGAGTGTCAGTCGTCTTGTACTTAAGTCGGCATTGTGCCTTTTGTATTAAGTTAGGATGCAAACTCTGTGTTTCATCGTCAATCAGAAGGTCCAAGGGATACAGTAAACCAGAAGTGAAGCATCGGAATCTAAAACTGGACTCACAGGAGAGGTTCAAATCATAGAAAGTGAGAGTGTCAGTCCTCTTTTGCTTAAGGCGACATTGTTCCTTTTGTATTAAGTTCCGATGCAATTTCTTTGTTTCATCATCAATAAGAAGGACCAAGGGATACAGTAATCCTGAGGTGAAGCATCGGAATCTAAAACAGGACTCACAGGAGAGGTTCAAATCATAGAAAGTTAGAGTGTCAGTCCTCTTCTACTTAAGTCGGCATTGTGCCTTTTGTATTAAATTCGGATTCAATTTCTGTGTTTCATCGTCAATAAGAAGGTCCAAGGGATACAGTAAACCTGAAGTGAAGCATCGGAATCAAAAACAGGGCTCACAGGAGAGGTTCAAATCATAGAAAGTCAGAGTGTCAGTCCTCTTGTACTTAAGTCGGCATTGTACCTTTTGTATTGAATTCGGATGCAATTTCTGTGCTTCATCGTCAATAAGAAGGGCCAATGGATACAGTAAACCTGAAGTGAAGCATCGGAATCTAAAACTGGACTCACAGGACACGTTCAAATCATTGAAAGTTAGACTGTCAGTCCTCTTGTACTTAAGTGGGCATTGTGCCTTTTGAGTTCTATTCCGTGCAATTTCTGCGTTTCATCGTCAATAAGAAGGTTCAAGGTATACAATAAAACTGAAGTGAAGCATCGAAATCTAAAACTGGACTCACAGGAGAGGTTCAAATCATAGAAAGTCAGAGTGTCAGTCCTCTTGTACTTAAGTCGGCATTGTGCCTTTTGTAGAAAATGCAGATGCAATTTCTGTGTTTCATCGTCAATAAGAAGGTCCAAGGGCTACAGTAAACCAGAAGTGAAGCATCGGAATCTTAAACTGGACTCACAGGAGATGTTCAAATCATAGAAAGTTAGAGTGTCAGTCGTCTTGTACTTAAGTCGGCATTGTGCCTTTTGTATTAAGTTAGGATGCAAACTCTGTGTTTCATCGTCAATCAGAAGGTCCAAGGGATACAGTAAACCAGAAGTGAAGCATCGGAATCTAAAACTGGACTCACAGGAGAGGTTCAAATCATAGAAAGTGAGAGTGTCAGTCCTCTTTTACTTAAGGCGACATTGTTCCTTTTGTATTAAGTTCCGATGCAATTTCTTTGTTTCATCATCAATAAGAAGGACCAAGGGATACAGTAATCCTGATGTGAAGCATCGGAATCTAAAACAGGACTCACAGAGAGGTTCAAATCATAGAAAGTTAGAGTGTCACTCCTCTTCTACTTAAGTCGGCATTGTGCCTTTTGTATTAAATTCGGATTCAATTTCTGTGTTTCATCGTCAATAAGAAGGTCCAAGGGATACAGTAAACCTGAAGTGAAACATCGGAATCAAAAACAGGGCTCACAGGAGAGGTTCAAATCATAGAATGATAGAGTGTCAGTCCTCTTGTACTTAAGTCGGCATTGTGCCTTTTGTATTAAATTCGGATGCAATTTCTGTG